>NC_080486.1:6347500-6620000 GCF_030265055.1 Doryrhamphus excisus
TTAGTCTAGTAAAAGCACAAAAACACTTAGGACACCCCTGCTGTAGGCCCACCCCAACAAATGGTCTTTTCCAGTGTATTCAAAGTCTATTTGCCTGTATTCCATTAGTGACTTTTGGGGAGATAAACCATCTTGTTAACATTGAAAAACTAAGTCCAAATGGTTCAAGGACAGCTAGACATTTACTCTTGGTGTGACCTTTTCAGCGTTTTAGCCCCAGAACTACAAGGCGTTAATATATTAATGTTAAATGTCATATTTTAGTTTATCACTAGCAGTAGGAAAGTAATTATAAGTATGAATTGTGCGTGTGCACAACTGGGTGTAACAATACCTTCAGAATATTTTCACTGTCAGGTTAAAATAAATCACCGCCTTTGATCATTTATATGTCAAAACATAAGGAGTGTGTTATGGCTGGCAGGTATGCCAGAAGTTTGGACCACAAAGCTGAGACAGACAAGGCAGATGGTGTAAAAACGTATCATAAAAGAACTAAGGGCGCACTGCAATGAATGGAAAAGTACAACATAAAACACTGGTGACAGGGGGCCACTGGGAAACTAGCAAAGTACAAACAAAGGAGTCAAAAGTAGCAACAAAAAAAATTACAATATAGCAGTAGTTTAGCAAAAGGGAAAAAGCACAAAAAACGAATCACCAGCAGGACTGACATGAGAAGGAGGACATGCTTGCCCATCATTCACAATCCTTATATGAAACATGAACACATTTATTTCTCTTTTCTGTACATTATAACATGATAAAATGAGTTAATATGAGCTAGCTTACAATGCTGTTATTGGGACACACCTATTGCGATTATGAAGCTCTCGTTTTAATGTTGCCCTCGTTAACAATGTTGCATCGTTTGATATCCATGACACAGTGGATACACCAGCTCTCAACTTAGACCAGACAACATAGCTACAAAGACTTTTAGATGAGGATTATTTTGAATTTACCATCTTAACGGAGCACAGGTCTTGTGCTGGAAGATACAGCTATTCCATCAGTCGACATCCCACTGAGAGCGTACATTGTGAGTAACCGAGTATTGTTTTGTGTGTTTTTGTGTGTTCATGTTTCAGTAGCCTGCCTAGGACACAGAAGGAGGCGTTTACCTTGTTGACAGAAGTAGCATTACTTCCGATCAATGGGTCTCTGAAATATATGCGTCTTGGAAATACATTCCAGTAGTGTTTTAAATCAGAAAAATGCGGTAGTATAAGTATTACATGCTATCATTAATGTATTTGTTCTTGCATGATCATTTAAAATGATAAAACGTTTTTTGGAGGGATGTTAGCTAGCTCATATTAACTCTTTTTCTGGCGTTATAATGCACCGAAAAGGGAAAGAAATATGTGTTCATGTTTCACATAAGGATTGTGAATGATGGGCAAAATTCTCAAAAGGTGCAGACATATGGGGTCATTATGGTAATCAATGGGCCTGTGTGACATCAGATCAGAGAAGACAAGGCTTTGATGTGTGCTCTTTGAGGATTTTTAGCCACAGACTGTTTTCCGGATGCCAAACAAGACAATTTAGACAGATACATTGTATTCAATCCATGTCTAAACATCATGGAATAAGACACAGAAAACAGACATCTCAGTGTATTGATCAGATAAACAATATACTTTGCATCTGGACAAATCCTGGCAAAAGGAACTGACAACAAACAGACAAATGTTTTTACTGGCTTCCTGTGGTAACAGTTTTCCCATCTTAAACAACTCGATCTCAAAGATGAACAAGGGTAGGATCACATAACAACAAAATCTCTGAAAGAAAAAAAATGAAATGAAAAAACTTCTGGACACTTATGCCAAGATCTGGCAAATGCAATCTAAGGGTGGATTGTGATGCAGTTGCACAACTTTAGGATGACATCAGGGGTGCCTATACTGGGCCACGTACAGAAAAAAAATGCAGGGCTGCTGTAATGTTTCATATTTTGTCGATATGCAGAAAAAGCAGCCTTATCAGTGACAAAACGCATTATTAATATGAACCGCACAATGCACTTTTTCCCTCAATGTTGCATTCACATGTTTTTATTCATTCATTCATTTTCTACAGCTTATCCTCATAAGGGATTAATCCCAAAATATTTGTTTTGATTCTCTTGATATGAAATGTTTAAATTCTCATATTACTCTCATATTACTTTTCTAACATTTTATGCTTTGAAAATAAATATTTAAAAGTAAATATGTGTACCCAACAGCCTTGCAAAATTGCATATGTCATTGCAATTTGACTGAAAAATGTCAACAAAATGGGGAGTAGAACTTACAAGGTGAACCCTACAAGCATCAACCACCCGATTAGAAGAGTTAAGCCACATCTTCCACATCTAAAATAAATGAAACATTCGCTTTTACAAGTATGCCTTGTGTTACATGTCTAGTCAATAAATGAATACAGTGCAGTCCAGGGTTTGGATAGCGATGGTGCCAGAGGAGAAGCCAGAGCCAAGAGCTCCTGTTCAGTCATTAAAATCTGCTGTTTGAGAACACTTCACCTTCCGAGTGAAATACCTAAATGGACAAAGATGAGTGGATAAGATGACAGCAGTGTGTCGCCGTTCTTCAGTGGAGAGGTGCTCTTTAAAATAAGAATGCACATCACTCACACTTGCACAAGTACCTACAATGGTAACAATCATTTTGAAAGCTCATGGTGTCAAAAACATTTACTAATAAGTTATGTTAAAATAAACATGATTCTCAGGGTCATCTAAACTGTTTGGACCTCTGTGAAACAGCTAATGTTTAAGATGAGAACACTGCTCCTTTCATTCAGCAGTTTAAGCATTAAACACGTTTGTTGTTATTGTTGGTCTGCAGTGTGCTTCCAAATGGTGCAGCACTACAAGCCAACTCGGTCTTGTCCCAAATAATTAATGACAACAACCGCCCTGCATAATAGAAATCACTATTCTAAATAATCCACAAAGTCAAAGCCCACAGTTTGCTTGCTTCCACAAAAGCATGCAAAAATACACGTGTTGTACAATGATTGTTCCTCCCTCAAATTATTAAAGGTAATTGTCCGTTTGCATTAGTAGAAATAAACGACTCAAAGTCAGAAAAGAAGTGATTGTAGAACTGTACAAGAAGAGGCTTCAACAGAATTGGCAAATTTGAGTGCACCCTCAGACACTGTGATTATACAAATATATCTGATTTTGTATAGATTATGTAAAATAGTATTAATATAATATGAACTTAATCAGAATGGGTGGATTCCAAACTGTGTGTGTGTCTCATCAATTAAATTGTGAATATGGCTACAGCGGTGCCTTGGTTAGCGTCATTAATACATTCCAAAAGACTAAATAAAACAGACTCTAACCAAGGCAAAATTTTAAATACAAAACAATGTAAATCCAATTCAAATTATGTAAACTTATTATGTGAACTTTTACATCACTTTTATCTAGTTTGGAGGTGAAGGAAATCCTTTTTAAAGGGAACGTATTATGCTTTGTATTGAGTTGTGGACTCCAATAGTGCAGGTACACACTATAACCCGCACAGAAAACGTTCTCGATCTTCCAGAATCTGCACCTACTCCAGCTGTATAACCTTGGATTTCCAAAACTGGCCTGTTTAATTTATTCCACTAACGGTACATGCCTCAGTTTTAAGGTCAAGCTTTTATTCCATGATTTTTTAAATGAAACTGAAAACTGCTAATTGGCATTTCTCCAATCAAATCAATTTATGAAATAAAAAGTAATTATAATAAATAAAACAGGACCCTTAGCACAGGCTGGGTCTTTGTGCTTGTGGATTTACCAGCAGTTGTATGTTATTATTATTATCACTATGTATGTATGTAGGTGATCTGCAAGACCTATTCGTCTTTTACAACTTTCAGTTTTTTCTTCTTCTTTTCATTTTTCCAGTTTATTTTATTTTTGTTTTGTTTCTACAATGTGCCCTTCACAGACCCATAAAAAATGCACTTCTCAAATAGCCCGCGGGCCACACTTTGGAGATCGCTGGTTTACATATTTCATAGAGAGGGGGGAGTCTTAACAAATGAGTGTGTCCATGCTGTGTTTTCATAGCACTATCACGAAATGACCCCCATTGTAAGCAATGATGACAGCAGGCTTCCACAGCAGTGCACACTGGCTTGAGGTGCGCTTTGGCAGCAAGTATCTTGTGAGGATTACACTGTAAATGCATGCTGAAAGAAATTGTTTCTTGTATTACTTCCTTAATTATCCAATGCGGGGTTATTTTTGAAATACAGTATACAAACTCAATGAGGATTTCCCTTGCTGATAATGACATCTGTACTCGTTTCATGCTCATATTCGGCAAAAATGCATTGTCCGTAACAGAGTGTTTAGCTCATCCCTACAAAATAGTATGTAACGTGTGGGAAATCGGTACACCACATTACCGAAACAAAAGTTCTGTACTGAAAAATCTGATTATGTTTACGTAACGTTGTGATGTCAGATCTACCAGAGTATCAGCAAAGGCACGTCCACACATTTAGTTAGATGAAAAAAAAAATGTTGCACTCTTGATATTGTCCAAGCTGTTCAAATATGTATGTATGTTTTTTTAAATGTGTCAGTACAACCTTCTCTTTTGATATCTTGACAGAGTGGACATATCATTTTCACAAAGTGACCCTATTCTCAGCAGTCACCTCGACCCCTTTTACCTATCATATTGATGAGAATTAGATGCCACTCCTCCTCCAGCCTTGCCTGTCTCCTCTTTAATTGGCATTTGATATTCTGTGGTTGTCATTTCAAGAGGGAGAACAAGGAGTTGCCATTCATCATGGTTGCTATAAAGCAGGGGTGGGTGAGATGTCACTCAGCCTGATGGCTCTGTAATGTGTTTCGGGTTACAGACACCCCTGAGCCGCCTGTCAGTTAGCTCAGCGCTCCATCTTCCCCCTTATTTAGGGGACTTGGATTTCATTTAGCCACCCTGTCCATCATTGAAATACTCTCCTCTTAAACCATTGACTTATAAGCCCAAGTTTCCTCGATGTTGAAAATTATAATGCATTCTCACGACTTCTACTCTCCACCTAACGCGCCATCATTTCCAGCAATACTAGAAGAACTTCATCATCAAATGCTTATATTCTCAAGAACGTATAAAAGTCTCCAGTTCATTCCAGTCAGCATTTTGAATAAGGTTTAAGATTAAGATATGCCTTTATTCGTCCCTCAGTGGGGAAATTTGCAATCAATCGTCATTATAATGGGTGTTACTACTGTACAAAATTTTACACTAGCCAGTTTAAAATTTACCAGAAAAAATATTCATAGCTTCATGAGCACTCGACAAATTTTTATGCATGGCATAGTTTGCCCTCAGGCAGTGGTTCCCAAAGTGGGGTACCCCCAGGGGTACGCCAATTGCCATAGGGGGTACGTGAATCAAAATAAAAAAAAAAAAAATTAGCGGCTAACATTCAAAATCGCGTGTGACTGAAGGCCTTACAGTGCAAAGAGACAGAGCGGCAAGTTCTTCCTAGTTCTGTGTGCATCATATCAACAAATAAGTATGTTTGAATGATTACTTAAGAATCATTACTTGTGCATTAAGAGTATTTGATCTTGGACATTTCAAAACTAGCAAACTGCCGTCAGTGCTGCTCCAGCTTTTTCTAAAATATAAATATAAATAAAACCTAACTCCTCAGACATAAGTTACCGCTGCATTCTGTCTGGCACTTGTAAATCACAGCAAACAAACCCACACATGCAGCCCAAAGTAGGTGATATTTACATTAACTATTGCTCGTACAACAATAAGACAATGTTACAAAATGTTCTACTTATAACAGACATCAATGTTAAACAGACCTTTCAACAGATCCTGCTTTATCATGATTGTTGAACTTTCCCCTTCAATTTGGCATGAAATGAATATACAGACTTAAACCATAGCCATCCTGAGTGGACAAAAAAGTGAAGCTTAATCTAAGTCTATTCAAATTAAATCGATTCAAAGGATGGATGCCAACATCAGAGAGGAATAAAAGATACGTAAGATGATAACTTATCTATTTATTATTATTTATTTTCAGTGCTCATGTCAAACTTTATCTTAATATCAACATGCAAAATACAAATTTTTTACCTGGAATTACTATAAAATGAATGAACCATTGAATTATCTTCAATATTTCAATATCTCCTACCTTATCGTGGTGGAGGGGTTTGAGTGCCTGAGTGAGCCGAGGAGCAACAGTTGTCTGGGGCTATATGCCCCTGGTAGGGTCTCCCAAGGTAAACAGGTCCGAGGTGACGGGACAGACTAAGAGTGTTTCAGAATACCCTTATGACTAAAACCAAGAGGAGGAACCGTACCTCGCCCGGATGTGGGATACCGGGGCCTCACCCTCGAGCCAGGCCGAGGGGAGGGGCTCGCAGGCGAGCGCCTGGAGATCCAGCCTTCACCCGTTGGGCCCGGCCAGGTCCAGCCCGAAGAAGCCACACGGGATCTCCCCCTCGTAGACCCACCACCTACGGGGCAAGCATAATGGTCCGGTGCATTGTGTGTTGGGTGGCGGTCAAGTGCGGGTGCATGTCCCTGGTTCTTGGGACATGCAATGGGAATGGGCCGTATTCCGTGCCTCCATTGCTGAGGCAGATGACCGGAGGTGCGGCCGCAAGGTGGTTGGTGCCAGCCGTGGCGGCAGGCCCCGAACCCGATGGTGGACACCAGAGGTCAGGGCCGCCGGCAAGCTAAAGAAGGAGCCCTATTGAGCATGGATGGCTTGTGGGACTCCTGAAGCAGCTGACAGGTACCGTCAGGCCAAACGGCACGCGGCTTCGGCAGTTGTTGAGGCAAAAACTCGGGTGTGGGAGGAATTCGGTGAGGCCATGGAGCACGACTTTCGGTCGGCCTCGAAGAGGTTCTGGCAAACCGTCCAGCACCTCAGAAAAGGGAAGCAGTGCCCGGTCCACACCGTTTACAGTGGGGACGGGGGCCTGCTGACCTCGACTGAGGATGTCGTCGGATGGTGGAAGGAATACTTTGAGGCCCTTCTCAATCCCACTGGCATTACTTCCATAGAGGAAGCAGAGTCTGAGGACACATACGTGAACAGTGCCATCACCGTGGCTGAGGTATCTGGGGTGGTCAAAACGCTCCTCAGTGGCAAAGCTCCAGGGGTGGACGAGTTCTGCCCAGAATTCCTCAAGGCTCTGGACGTTGAGGGACTGTCTTGGCTGGCACGTCTCTTCAACATTGTGTGGAAGTCGGGAACAGTACCTTTGGATTGCCAACCGGGGTGGTGGTCCCCCTTTTTAAGAAGGGTGAGCGGAGGGTGTGTTCCAACTATAGGGGGATCACACTCCTCAGCCTCCCTGGGAAAGTCTATTCCAGGGTGCTGGAGAGAAGGGTACGACCGTTGGTCGAACCTTTGCTACAAGAGGTCCAATGCGGTTTTTGTCCTGGTCGTGGAACACTGGACCAGCTCTACACCCTCATAGAGATGCTTGAGGGTGCATGGGAGTTGGCTCAACCAGTCTACATGTGCTTTGTGGACCTGGAAAAGGCATTTGACCGTTTCCCTCGTGGCGTCCTTTGGGGGGTGCTCCAGGAGTACGGGGTTGGTGGCGCACTACTACGTGCTATCCGGTCCTTGTACAAACGAGGCAGGAGCCTGATTTGCATTGCCAGTAGTAAGTCAAGCCTGTTTCCGGTAAACGTTGGCCTCCGCCAAGGCCTTTGTCACCAATTCTGTTCACAATTTTCATGGACAGAATTTGTAGGCGCAGCCAAGGTGTTGAGGGAGTTTGATTCGGGGGCCTTAGAATCTCATCTCTGCTACTTGCAGATGATGTGGTTCTTATGGCCTCTTCGGGCTGTGACCTTCAGCGTTTACTGGGACGGTTTGCATCTGAGTGTGAAGCGTCTGGGATGAGACTCAGTACCTCCAAATCAGAGGTCATGGTTCACAGTCGGAAAAGGGTGGAGTGCTCCCTCTGGATTGGGAATGAGGTCCTGCCCCAGGTGGAGGAGTTTAAGTATCTCGGGGTTCTCGAGTGAGGGACGGTGGGAGCGTGAGGTCGACAGACGGATTGGCACAGCCTCAGCAGTAATGCGATCGCTGTACCGGACCGTCGTGGTGAAAAGAGAGCTGAGCCGCAAGGCAAAACTCTCAATTTACTTGTCGATCTATGTTCCCACCCTCACCTATGGTCATGAGTTTTGGGTCATGGCCGAAAGAATGAGATCGCGCATACAGGCAGCTGAAATGAGTTCCCTCCGTAGGGTAGCTGGACTCACCCTAAGAGATAGGGTGAGGAGCTCAGTCATCCGGAAGGCTCAGGCATCTAGTCCGGATGCCTCCCGGACGCCTCCCTGGTGAGGTGTTCTGGGCATGCCCAGCCGGGAGAAGGCCCTGGGGCAGACCTTGGACATGCTGCAGGGATTATGTCTCACAGCTGGCCGGGGACCGGGAAGTCTGGGCTTCCCTACTGAGACTGCTGCCCCCGCGACCCGGATAAGCGGAGGAAAATGGATGGATGGATTTCTAGTTCCATCCATCCCTCCATGTTCTATGCCGCTTATCCTCACTAAGGTTGCTGGTATGTTGGAGCCTATCCCAGCTGTCTGAGCGAGCGGCGGGGTAAATCCTGGACTGGTCACAGTCACAGGGCACATATAGACAAACAATTATTCACGCTCACATTTGTACCTATGGACAATTTAGTGCCGCCAATTAACCTAACATGGATGTTTTTGGAGTGTAGGAGGAAACCGGAGAACCCGGAGAAAACCCACGCATAGGGAGAACATGCAAACTCCACACAGAGATGGCCAAGCAGAGAATCGAATAATAGGGGGACCTATTATGCAAATTTGAGGTTCCAACATCTCTCCCTCACTTTTCCTTAAAAAAATTATCAATTAATAAATGATTTAGTGGTTAACTATGGCCTATTATTAGTAAAAAGTATATAGAAAGACAAGTATATACAGTATATAGTTTAAGGGTAACTATAGGTGTTATTTCATGTCTACAGGGCTGTTATAATGGTAAAAGACAAACTTGGAAAAAAAGCAATAAACAGGTAATCTATGCTCCAAGTACAAAAATATTCATTTTTTTAAATATTAAATACTACTTTGAATAATTAATTAATTAATTAACCACGATAAACAAACATGAAACTTCACTTGAACACCCAGTTAGTGCGCAATACGTATGTTGTGTCTTCAAATGTGTTGCCAATGTTTTTTTTTTTTTTAAATGATGTCATCACCGTATTAAATAATACGTGATTTTGTTCCAAGGGAAATGTCTTGCCATTTGTTATGTCTCTACTTCTACAAGAAAGTGTAAAACTTTTCTGATTGATCCAGCTGCAAAGTAAGCCACAATAGAGCCAAAGAAAATTGTTTTCCGCTTTGATTAAGGTAAGAAATACTATTGAATTCAAGAAATAACTCACAACAAAACAAAAAGGTGGTGTCGATCTCTGTCAACAATCAAGTCTTCAATGTAAAAAATTGTCAAATATTCATTTATCCCTCTCATTTGTGCATTTTTATTCCTTTTCAATGGTTTTCTGCATGTACAAAACTATTGTAACCCTGTGGCTTATACAGCGGTGGGCTAATTTATGATTAGTGATTAGTATTAATTTTTTCCTATACTTCAGAAATACTATTAATCATTTGAATACTGTGCCGCCCGCAAGTCCGTGAGGAAACGGTAGCTCTTTCTTTGGCAAGAGCCAATCAAGTAAACTCACAACAAGTTTATAGAAATCGTTATTACTTGTTGCCAATGAACTGCTTTGCTGGGAGTAATGAATTATGGGTAGAGATTAAAATAGAAGTTACAATGTTGTTATTTCAAACTCATACTTGTATATTTACTAGATACCTTTTGGGTGTTAAGTTGCTGTGTGATTTCAGTGTTCTTTAGGAAGATACTGTGAGTTATATTGAGTAACAACCTCCTGCGATTTCCAATGGCTTGATTGTTTATTGTGAGTTTTCTCATTGCTTGATTGGCTCCTGTCAAATAAAGAGCTGACTGGTCCTTACAGACCTGTGCCAAATGCCTCTTATGTCAACATTTGAGGCTTTTAAATGTACAAATCAATTTTTTCGCTCTACATTTAGTGAGTGCAGCTTAAGCACCAGTGTGTCTTAACCACCAGAAACTACGGTAAATGTAAAACATAAAAAAGTAGTTTGTTTTAACATTTTTGGGTGTCCAGAACAAATTGATTTGATTTTCATTATTTCTCGTGTGAAAAATGTATTCGGTTACAGTACATTCACACCTGGAACGGATTAATGGCACTAAAACCAAGGTTCCACTGTATTGTAAATTTCACAATAATTAAAAAAAATTAATATTAATTGGTAATCGATATGGAAAGGGAGTAGGTTGAATAAGCTCAGTTTCTTCCTGCTCCTTTTTGTTCATGTTGACTTGTGCAAACATGTTCCTTAATGTAACTTGTTAAGTGTGTCAGAAACAAATAAACCAAACCATACAATGAAACACACAAATCCACGTTTTGGCCCAGCACAGAATAAGTGAAGCTGAATTGCCATGGTAACAGTCTTAAAAGAAGGGTTACGGCTGAACTTGAAGACAAAACATCTATAAATAGGTGCTATCAAATGCTAAATTAAGTTGCCTTCAGTAAAACTCATAATACAAAAGGGTGAATCATTGTCTGTGAGAGTGGGAGCTGTAACCAATCAGGAGGATGATATCAGACATGGTAAATGCTGTGACTAATACTGTAGTACAAAGGACATTTCTGTTACACTAAGCGCAATTAGTGGGAACTGTTCCGCTGGGAATAGAATGTGTCAGCGCTCCATTTAATTCCAAGTTCAGACGAGTAAGGAGTTAAAGAGTTGCGAATGGTAATTTGTGAGGGGGGGTGTTGTCGTGCTGGATCATCTACAAACACCATAATTTTGCAGTTTAACACAAAGACACAAATAAGTAGGTACACAATGAATATATATATATATATATATATATATATATATATATATATATATATACACAGTATCTGTGTCTACACAGATACAGAGATATCACCCCCCCCCAACATCCCCATTGTCTTGGCCTGTGGGGGTCAGGGACAGCATCCTATGGCAGACATTTTGAAAGCAGCCATGAGGAGATGCATGTCTCCCTTTTTAAGCCGTCTACTTGAAACTGGTTCTCTTTTGCTTCAATCGGTCACACTGGATGAAAAAAATCCAAGACGGTGACTCTGACATTAACAGCCGCTGGGTGCGTTTTTGGCACAAACTATTTTGCGCTTTTATCAACCGAAGATAAGATTTGCAGAGTCAAGATACTGAGGAAAGAGATTTGTCGGTAACATCGCGGAGGAAGGGAATAATGTGTTAAAGGATTTAAGAGGCAGCATGCACCTCCTTCTCTCTGGCCAGGAGAGCATGCGCACTGCGAGCACAAACGCCTTCATATCTCACGAGGACATGCGTCAAAGGAATTTTACCCGCAAGCCTTTAATATTTTTCCCATGTCCGGACACCGCTGAAAGTATTGCAGTCGAGGGTGCACACTCAATGCCTGCCTCAGGACTCACCATTACGGACTGCATTTCTTGTCACTGCTTTTCCTATGCGGTCCACCTAAACAAGGCACTTCCTGGTTCATTTGAAGAGAAAATTAGAGCAAGTTGCCTGTTTATTTTAATGTGCCAATGTGCCATGGAAGGGCCATTGTGTTTATTACTGTGGTTGATGAGCAGTGGTGGGAATAACGGCGTTGAAATAAATGACGTTACTAACGCCGTTACTTTTTTCAGTAACGGGTTATCTAATCTAACTAATTACTCTTACTGTCAGCATGACGCTGTTACCATTTTGGACACCCCGTTACTGCACGTTACTGAAGCCACCTAAAATATATATCACCGTCTTCATAACTAATGTGCAGTGCAGTGAGAGTGTTGCAGAGTAACAATGGAGGGGTGAGATAACCACTATATTACGCCATGAGGATTGGTTAAGGTTGTGTCTTCAGCCAATCAGAACTTCGGTGGGCGGGGGTTTAGAGCACATCCAAAAGGTCGGGTCGTAGATACAGCATAGCGAGAGATGGCGAGGAGGAGGTCTCTAGTGAGAAGACAGCGTTTGCCAAAGGGAAGTACAGACACTACTTTAATCTTGTTGAGGTCAAAGGTAAAAATGTACTCGTCGAATGTGCATTATGTCCTCCAAAAAAAAACTTTGTCCACGTTTTGTGTGAGCAACTCAAACCTACAGAAACCTAATGCTACCTATCTTTGCTGTCCGGCTCATGGCTGGGGGGTAGTAGGGGAGAGTAATGCAATAGTTACTTTTACTGGTAACTAGTTACTTTTGTCGTGGAGTAACTCAGTTACTTTTTGAGAGAGGTAACTAGTAACTATAACTAATTACTTTTTTAAAGTAACGTGCCCAGCACTGTTGATGTGTGATGCATTCCTTTTTTGCCTAAATGTACTTTTAACTTACCCGTCAGTTTTCCCATTTTGGGGGGAAAAATGGCTTTAATGGCCTATTTGCTGAGAAAACAGCTGAATGCTGAATATTGTAATTGCCATTGCCGTAGAGCAATTGTAAATCCACTGCAAATCTTTACCATTACCATTAAAGGAGAAAATACAAACTGTAACTTGTGCATAATAATTAGTCAATCCATGATAGCAGTCTTATATGCTATTTGTTTAGAATACCCTCCCTTAATTGACTCTACTGTGTGGTCATGCTATCTTCACTTGGTTTCACTTATTCCCTGACTTCCACAGAAGTCGCTGGGGCACACTTGAAAACCATGTAACGATCTCTCTACACCCGTCTCCGTCCTCCATTGCCCTCAGGGGTTTTGCCAGGGCTACTCCAGTCCATTCTCAAATGTTGTCTTCCCATCTTTACTTCTGTCTTCCTCTTCTGCGGATTCCTTGGACTATTCCTTGCAAGGCTGGTTGACCGGGGAACATGTCCTTTTTTTTCCAGCTGTGAGTAGGTTATCATGGGGTCTCATTCCTTTTCTGACCTGAATACAGACCTCATTATTTGTAAAGTGATCATTCCCATTGTCTGTATCGTTTTTTTCAGGGATGTAAGACTACTGACAGGGCAAGGGACCACATCAGATGGATTTTGGTGCACAGACTTTCAGATGTTCTTGAGTACTGCAAGCACAGCGGTTGTTTGTGTAATCCTTGCCCAGATATTTGAAGATCCTTCCTGTTTCCAGCACTATGCTGCCCACTTTGATGTCAAAGCTGATGTCTTGGGTACTACGTGTTGTTTTTGTTTTTCCAGCTCTTATTTCCATGCCGTAAGATGAAGCCGCTTTGTCAGCCAAGATTTCCAGCTCCTGTTCCTTTCCTGCAAGGTCATCAATGTCATCTGCAAACCTGAGATTTCTTTTTGTTCTTCCTGCAATAGAAGCTGTGCATCCATGGTCTTCCAAAGTATCTTCAATGATCCGTTTTAAGAATACATGGCATAGGACGGGAGACAGGAGTACCCTGACGTACGCTGACAGTCGTATGGAACAAGTCATGTTGTTCAATTGCAAAGGATGGTACTTGCCATACAACTTCTCTATCACCAAGTTAAGTTAGCGTTGATATACTTTCTCATGGTACTCCACAAAGCAGAATGCACGACCTGGTCTTTTTGAAATCAACAAATGTGAAAAAGTGTCTTGATTTATTTTCTTTCTTTTTTTTGCACGTTTGTCACTCTTACATGTTTCAGCTCATCAAACTAATTTAAATATCAGTCTATGACAACACACTGAACACAAAATGTGGTTTTTAAATGAAACTTTTTTTTTTTTAGATTCAAACCGTCATGGCCTAGTTTGAAAAAATGATTGAAACATAATTTATCTGACATTAATTATCTAATCTAATCTGATCTAACAGTGTGGATAAGGTTTAGAGGGCCATTTCTAAAGTTTTGGGACCTCAGCAAACCACAACAGAGCCCAAGCGACGACTCATCCAAATGGTCAGAAATGGCCTCCACCATAAGAAAGACTGGGCAAAATTGTTCCGAGTTCCAAGATGAAAACCACTGCTGAACAAAAAAAATATATATGGCTCGTCCCAATTTTAACAGAAAACATATTGATGATCTCCAAGACCTCTGTGGTTCCATGACACAAAATTCAACTTTTTGGAAAGTGTGTAGTCATGTAATTTCATACCAACAGTAAAATATGGTGGTGACAGTGTGATGCTCTGGGGCTGTTTTGAGGCTTCAGGACCTAAAAGATTTGCTATGATAAATGGAACCATGAATTTGGCTGTCTACCAAAAAATCTTGAAGGAAAATGACCTTGTTTGTGACTACTGTTGGTGACACATTAAGGTCACCTCTGAATGGATGAATGGTTTCGGGTGCAATCATTGTTTGGATATTTTTTTGAGAGGGCAAACATTCTTTTTTTTTTTCAAATCACTGTACACGGTAAAGTGCTGAAGGTCTCATTCACAGATTATTCTTTAAAATCTGTTAAATGGTGCACCTTCCTGCTCTGAAGCCAGCTTGTTCCTAGCAATGGTGCCTCTGCTGCGGGATTCAGTCTGTTTAAAATCATCTTCAGCATCACTTTGCCTGGGTCACTGATCAAGCAATGCACATATATTTGCAAATCCTTTATTAAAAGAGTTATTTATGTTTATATATTTAGAATACAAGATAGAAGTTTGTAACATCTGTGCTTGAAAAAAAAATTACCGCAAAGACAACCCTTTTCTAAGAAATATTTCATTTGAAATGTCAATCCCACCGTCACTTTTTACATGTTTTTTAAATCCACTGCTAAAAATGCCAACTCTAAGTGAGGCGTACTAAATGAGTTACCAAACTAGAGGGTGAGATTTGTTAGGTTTTTTTTCCCCCTCTATGTGTCAAGTGTTGGCTTGTGTTGTTAATCACATCACACATATGACTGGGAATTACATTTCAATCATTACATTAGTATTGGACCTCCTTCTCAAACTGCTGTTGCGTTTGTGAAGGAAGGAGATAAGATTAGTTTAAAGACTGTCTTTGATGTGTAAATATGACTCCTCTGGTTCTTTAGTAATGAAAAGGATTCTGGCAGCAAGATACACGTTGTATTATTCACCGTCTGGTGAAAGGCTGTTCCGCTTATTCCAATAATAGTGAAGATATTCCAATCAGGAACGGAACAATTGATTGATACCGGTGTCTGTAGAATGTAGCCCAATAAACCAACCCTGTATCTCATCTGCAGCTGTTGGCTCCCTGGTGAATTGCCCACGGTAGAATCCAAATGGGATTGCTGCTTGGAAACATGCGTATAAACCAAAGCTGACTAAATTAAACCATACGAATGGGAGCAATGTGTGTTTAAAGGTAAATTACGAGGGGTTACCACAAACCACAAAATACATTATGATGTTTTTTTTCTGTAATTAATGTCAAAGTTGTGTGATTTTACATATTTGTTACATTGTGTTCATTGTCAGATATTTTAAAATTAAGACACCTAATTTGAACCAAAACCATACATTAAATAATACTTAATTGGGAGGTTTATTACAATTTTTTCGATTGTGACAAATGTAATGTAATAGATATTTAAAGTGGATGCCATGTTTATAAATAATTTTAAATGTTAAAAACTTTATTTCAGCTATGCTATTTTGTTATGATCTGGTTGTCAATAAAGCTAGCTTCAGGACCGTTAAATCACTTCCTGTTTTAGCTTAAAAAAAACACACAGGAACGCCATAAGCCCACAGGAACCTGGTCATCTGTTTGCCTTAGGTGTTCAGGACTGACATATCAATGTCGTAAGTAGCTGTAATAAATAAATTAGTAGATAATGTTTAAATTGTTATTTTATAAATAATGTTCAATAAGTTCTGTTTTTAAAAGATGCTAAAATTGCTAATACTAAAATTGGACATGCTGCATTGGGTTTATGCATTGTCATGTTAGAAGGTGCATACGTAGGCAATTGATTGTGTGTGTGTTTTTTTTTGTATTGTTGTCAGTTTTCACTCTATACCAACATGATGAGTCCAGTAAAGTACCAAACTCAGTCACGACTCATGTCTTTATTGTGGATGGAGTTTAGCTTAATGTTTAATCTTCAGTTCCAACACTGAGATGAGAACATTGCAGGGGACCTGTTGTGCTTTTTCCACTTTTCTGACCTATAAATGTAGTTAGTGTTGCCTCGCAAAATTTTACTAAGCACAGGGCACAAAATTTTTATGGGGTTCTTCATTCTGGAATTTAGAATTAGGTGGTTGCCTCCTATTTTCAGAAAAGGTATCAAAGTCAAGAAAAAAATCTCTAAAAAACAACTGCAGTGGCTCTATACCCTGCCACATGAAGAGCATCCTCTTAATACCTTGTTACACATTTCATTTGAATACAACAAAAATACTACCTAAATACCTCAATATCTTCACAAAGGCATCGGGGTAGCAACAACAATGTTCACACATTTCTGTAACAAAAGTTGGCACATTGACTATATACTCACCACTATATACAAATGTATGGTTAGAACACATTGACTATATACTCACCACTATATACAAATGTATGGTTAGAACACATTGACTATATACTCACCACTATATACAAATGTATGTATGGTTAGAAATCATAAAAATGTACAATTTCTAGAAAGAGAATTCAAGTCTACATATATTACTAACCGATGAAATAAATGTTGGACAACAGAATTTGTGGCAAACTGCCAACTTGTTCAAAGAACAGCTCTCCTTGCTGTTTTGCTAGCAGCAACCAAAAGATCACCTCAACATAAAAAGACCCACACACTGTAAGGACAGACTATTACCATTCCACTACAAACTATTTCTTATGCTGAAAAATGCATAATATTTAGAATATTTACCTTTTGGAATTGACAGTTGACTCACAGCTAGTAGCTTCTACTTGGCTCTCATCCAACCCTCACTTCTTCTGTTCTTCTAACTGCCCCAAAAGCCCTCACAAACAGCACACTGACCCCTAGCGGTGTCACGTGAAACTGCACCATAAACCGTTTCTTTTTCACTGGTTTACATTAGAATGTAGTATTCTCGTGTTCAACGATGCCAAAGTTTCAGATAATGAGGTTTGCATATTTAGAAGTTAGCCCCTTTGTGATGTCACAGAGGAATGGACTTCCTTATATGGGCGTGGCTGTAAGCCAAATAAGCGCTCTGCCCTCCCTGAAGCTCTGCTTTCCCCACCCTTCCCCAAGCTCTCCTCTTCTCACGTTGCTAGCAATGACTCGTATGGGAAAACCACATTTGTTTACAATTCCTAAAGACGCCACCATCAGGATCAAGTGGTTGGAGTTCCTGATTCCCTACCAGCATTTGAATCTGTCAAAGGCATTTCATACTGGCCTGTTTGTGAGCGGGGTTGTTAATAGCCTTTTCCCACCACAGTTAGTGGCTCCACCCGAGTTTTTTCAACACTGGTAGTCCCGCAAAACACATTAGACATTATCGATGCGGTAAATGCTAACGCTGCTTACCATTGAGAGATGTCTTGAAGTAACCTCTTTGAGGTTGAGAAACTTTAAACTGTCCAGTGAATATTTCAGGATCAGATTCAGGATCCAACACATATGGCTGTATGTTAAAAGCCGACATTTTAAAAAGATACATTGCTGTTTATTATCAACTCCTATATCGTTTATCAACTCTTATAAAGATTGGTTCACAGCTAGTGCCACAAACCGGAAGTCCTTCTAAGCACCCCGGAGTGTGACCAATCACAGTGCAGTGGGCGTGCCTGGCAGTGGGCCGTGGGTGGAATACATTAAAGCAGACCGTTTTTGCGGGAACCACGAAAGAAAAACAGTTGAATAGGTGCATATTGAGCATAATAGATCCCCTTTAAGGTGAAAAGCCTGATTTTTGACACCCTATTAAATAATTTGAATTGTTAAATGGGTTTATAATGACCCCTTAATGTTGAAAAAATAAGCTTTTAGAAATTAGCTAGCGCCTCCGCATGACCTTACCCGACAGAATGCACCTTTGGAGAAGTCAGAGGGCGAAGTACTGTGGTGATGCCTAAAGGTCAGTCATTGTGATAAAACACATTTATAGAAGATGGTCTTTGGAAAGGCATTAACAGAAATTAAAGCACAGACAAGAATAACAAAGCTTTTCTCTTTGTTTTTCTCTTTGCTGCCTACCAGCGCCTACGTTAATGAATCTTTGCAGCTTTCTTTATCGGTTTTAGTACTAGGGTGAGAAGTCAAACATTCTCATTCAAATCCCCTGAACTAATTACACGGAGTCAAGGGAATCCTGTGGTTTGCCAGGAGTGAAAGGAGATGCTACAGAGAATTGCAGAGGAGTTTGACCCTTAGACACTGTTGAGAAAAACTTTTGCCAACGTTTGAATGTTTTCTGTTAATGTAGCCACCAAATGCAAAATTGCCATTACGTGGTTAATTGGTTCCAGACCCGACCAAAATAGGGGAATTTCCTCAAAGTAGATTTCAATATTAATTCAGTCACTATCAAAGACGTGTTTTTTTCAAGCCAACCGCTCACTTCTAAAGACGTATTGATACGAGGTGATGATGCAATTCCACAATAAAAGTAGTGTTGAAGAGATTATATTTGTAAAGAAAATGTTATTTTCATATAAAACAACCTTGTTTGGTGTTGTTTATGTTGCAGCATAGTTTTTATATATTTTGGCTAAATATATGTCTAAATTTGTGTCAAAGAGAAAGTTACCGTTTCACAAAAATCATTTTTTGCCCCTTTTTTGGTGAGAACTGATATTTTAAACTGTACTATAGTCTACTCCTGATTACTACAGAACAAAAAAGGGATGAACAAACTTTTTTCTTAAGTAACGAGAGGGACGGCTTTTGAAACAAGGCTGGGACTGAATGAGTAAATAAATTGAATATTTTTGTAGAATTGAAAACCTGTTTGACTTTCTAATTTGTTACCATTATTAGAGTCCTGTAGACATTAAATAACATCCCTATAATCACCTTTACACTCCTATTATTCTTTGTTTACTTCACATTGCTAGTACACAGGCTATGGGATGACTGCAGGGACACATAAGACGACCCCGGCTTTAAGCGTAACATGCTAGGTATGTGTCTTGGACTCTCTCATTCACATGAATGGAACACGGGGTATCCCTCATTCTCTGGCCACACACATCAAATGTGATACACCGTGGGCGTGCTCTCTCATCAAAGCAAGGTTTTACAATCAGAACAAGACTATGTTTTTTGAGGACGGTATCATTTTTAACCATATTTGTGATGCAGGCCACATCACAAAGGCCACGGTGTGTAAAGCTGTCAGAATGGCGACCCTTGCCCTCAAGCAGCTGCTGCTCACAATGGTGGTGTTCCCTGGATACAAACCTCTTAGGAACATAAAAAAAGGAATTCTACAGGATTGCAGGTAACCGGTGTAGAAATCAATGACAATGACACAATTCTAAAGTTGTATTCTGTATTATATATTTATTATATTTTATTGTATTTATATTATATTATATTATATTTATGATTAAACATTGTTCAATAGACATGCTGTTTCAAAGTCACACTGATATGAGTAATACATTTTTACATTTCTTTGCAGGAGGGACTGTGAGACTATCTGAGAGAAGGTGAGCAGGTCGATGCTCCTTCCAATAACATTGCTGTAAAATGGACGGCCATTTAGAAGAGCGCTGTGGATAGACCATGCAGAGACGGGCCACCACCTCTTCTTTGACCTGATTGAGATACCTGTAGGTTGTCAAGGTCTACACCACCCATGTACTCACTATTGGCTGATGCATTTTGGTTGTTGGATGTTGTCAAAGGCACATTGATGTCTGTACCATCTCTTGACATAGGTTGACAATGGTATTGTCTTTCCAACAAAGGTTCCCCTGGGTACCTCCAGTGGTTTGAATGGGACATCAAACAGGTGGTTCTGCCGAATGGTTCCAGGCCTCCCATATCCTATTTTTTTCATTTCATCCATGAGGTTGATGAGTGGTAAAGAGGTTGTCATAGAAGAACTTGGAACCTTGAGGCACCTGAGCTTGCTCTACCACATATATGATAATGCTGGGTTGCTGACCCAAGCCTCTCTCTGGGGGGAGAGTGTGCAGCTCCAAGTAGTACGTGTATTCATTGGATCAGGTGACGCTCCATACCTTGTAACCAAAGCGATTGGTTTCCCTTTGATTATTGGTTTACATCCATCTCGGCCATAGTACGGTATGGTGTTCTCATCCACTGACAGCCATTCCTGTAATGGCATAATTTTGCATGAGTGATTAAGCTCATTGAAGATGGGTCTAACCTTAAAAAATGGTTGGTTCATCAGTGATCATGGAACCTCGTGAACTGAGGCCATTATGTCATCAAGGGCATTATATCATCATTATATCAAAATGTTGTGTGTGTGTGTGGGGGGGGTCTGTGTGTAAAATTTGGGTGAAAGTTACATAGCAGCAGAAAGTAAGGTAGAAAGTTAGCCCATGTCTATTAGCATGGAGATACAATGGGTTATCCCACTGGTCACTATCGTTGCCAGTGACATGTCAACAAAGTTGAGTGACTGCAAATGCATATATCAATACTAAACACCTTAAACATGATGTGTACCAACAATCTATGTCTTATCTTTATGTTAACATACTTTACCAACCTTTTCTTTGGGAGCTTTCTTGCTGCTTGCTGCTGTCCTCTTCGCTTGGTGCAAACAGGAAGTAAACGGCTCTGGTCATGTGACAATTTACACTATTGTGACCGGTGGGATTAGATGGGTTAACCATCTCCTCAAACCTCAGTCACCCCCTCACTTTGGCAACACGCAGGAGCGGTGCAACAGCTTTTTATCATATCATATCATATCTATAAATCAAAAGTTGGAAAACATCCATTCTCTTCTTTCCTGTCCCCCTGCCCCACTGCTTCTTCAGTCCTATTTGCTGAGCCCCAGATGGGGGCCACTCAGCCCCTCTGCTGCTTTAGGGACATCTCTCAGCCTGACATTGAGGACATCTTGAGGATGATGAAGCCCTCCATCTGTGGCCTGGACACATTTATCCTCAACCCTGATAAAAGTCACTCTTCTGCAATAAGTCCCATGATAACCAAAATCATCAACCACTCACTCCGGTCTGGCCTTGTCCCTTAAGTTCTGAAAACCACTGTCATTAAGCCATTACTCAACAAGCCCAGTCTTGAACCTGATGACCCTGCCAACTGCCGCCCCATCTCCAACCTCCCCTTTCTTTCTAAAGTGCTGGAAAGGTGGTTAGCGCACCTCCACAGCCACCTCGAGTCACACTGCCTGCATGAGAAGTTCCAGTCTGGGTTTCGTTCAGGCCACAGTACTGAAACAACACTGGTTAGGGTCGGCAATGACCTACTAATGGCAGCTGATGCTGGCTCTCCATCCCTGCTCATCCTTCTACACCACTTACACTCCTCCATCGCACTCTCAGATTCCACTCTTGGTGGTTCACATCATGCCTCACAGGCAGGACGGAGTATGTGTCCTGGGGGGGAGATAAACCAGACACCCTCCCTGTCACCTGTGGTGTCCCCCAAGGATCGCTCCTTGGCCCCACCCTCTTCACCTTGTACATGCTCCCCCTTGGTCATGTCATCAGCCAGCATGGAATATCATACCAGTGCTACACGGATAAAACACAGCTGTACATTAGAACAAATCCTCTGTAGCTGTGTCCACACTTTCCACCTGCCTGGAGGAGATAAAGGTATGGATGACAGCTAACTTCCTCCAGTTGAATGCTGGAAAACGGAAGCTATTCTCATTGGCATCCCACACCAAACGCGGTCATCCACTATCACCACCATCACCTTCTCCAGCCAGGACATTCATCTCTCTTCTGCAGTTGCCAACCTCGATGTCAGAATGGACCTCCACCTGACCTTTGAAGGTCAAATCAAACATCTGTGGAACGGACTCCCTGACCATCTGAGGAGGCTGCAGACTTTGGACTCTTTCAAAAAAGGCATAAAACATATCTTTTTATAAATGCATTTGCATAGTTAGCCTATTTTAACGTCATTTTCACATGCCTATTTAACGTCTTTGGTCTATTGTGTTGGTTTTTGTATGGTATTAGTAATTCCCACTGCTTCTACTTTTATGTTCTAGTTTTAGTATGGTTTTTGTAACCTTCACTGCTGTACTTATTTTGTTGTTCTTATTGTGATATTGTGACATTTGCTTTTACCTTTTATCCTTTATTTTTTATTCTTCTCTTGTAATTGTTGCACTTTGAGATCATTTAATTGATGCAACATGCGTTATAAATTAAACATATTATTATTTTTAAAGAGAAATATTTGTTTTTATTAACATCAACGTTTTAGCTTTTTCTATTTATATTATGCCCTCTTACTCTTTTTTCCATTTTTGCTGCGTTTTTGTCTATTTTATTTCTGCTATAAGCTATGTTCCACAAATGGTGGCACACTATGGGCGCTTGTCTATTTCGCCAGGAAGGCAGTGTGTTGCCAGGCATAGTGTGTCCAAACTATGCCCACCTGGCTTTGTCTCTGGTTAGGGGGTGGGTTGCACTGTGGAGAAGTTTATGCAGCTTTCAGACCCACATTGCAGTGCACTACGAAGGTGGAGTTCCATTCCAGCTTGCCTGCGTGGCAGATAGTTATTTGTTGACCAGTTGTATTTATTTACAGAATAAATGTATGAAGGAAGGAAAACGTCCTGTCTTTCACTTTTAATGTACACCCCTACTCACTAATTACGTATAGTGATTGTTATGATTGTCAACACAGATGTCTTCTACATATGAGATTTGTTATGAAGCCAAATCTAGCAAGCGTCATTAAGGGTGCAACACCTGTGTGTTTAGATCTGACAAATCTCAAGTAAGTTTCATCAACTGTAGAATTACTAAAGCTTCTGCTTGGACATTCAAACAGACTTCCAATGGAAAAAACAGCCACAATGAGGGAGGTAGGATCACAAGGTGTGCATAAAGCACTGTGTGCAGTTCCAATAATACCTTGTGCACTGTCACTTCCATATACTGTATTATCATTCATAGTAGTGATGCCATACTAAGTCATAATAGGATTGACTTCTGTCTGTCTTGTTCTTGCCATGTTTTAGTAATTGGCTATTCATTTTGCAGGGCTTCCCAACGTCTTAAGGCCCAAACATACTCAGGTGGAACATAGAGAGTCCACAAAGGTCCGTAAGCCCAAATTTTACCTCCACACATACTCCAGTCCGCACACTGGTGTCATACAGAACACTGCTTGGCATGTATTTTTCACATCGAGCCATTTTTAATGTGACACCGATTTGCAATTTTACCACAATCACATTGTGGAACAGAGCCAGAGAATCCAATGGAGACAAGCTTTGAAGAGGGACAGGTAGATGCAAAACCAGTAAGCACACCAGCTCCTGTTCCTCTTCGTCAGTGTAGGACGCAATGACAGGAAAATGGTAACACACACACAGGGATTATAGGAAATGTGTTTCACAGAAATTTCACAGGAAACGACAATGCAGCAATGTGCTTTAACTATGAAAGCTCTGATGACTGCGTTCACATTATGCTCGAGTCTGAGCACCCAAATACCCATCACTGCTACATTAGAAAATGAGGTCGGCTGTCACTTTTCATGATCATAAGAGATACAGCACATAGAATCATTAATGTGGAGGAAAAAGTGGCCAGGCTCTGTCCACGATGTGCAGCTCTGCAGTGAGTGTAGCATGAGTGTTATATTTGCACATGGTAAGTAGCCCACAGGCACTCTGCTGGGTCATTCCACTGACCCCTTACCCTGACCCAGGCCCCTAACAGCATTTCCATTGGGCCCACTGCAAGCCGAGAGCCAGGGTCGAGAGGACTATTGGCATTATCAAATCCTGGCTCCGGTGTCTGCGTAAACTCAGGGTCACCTGGAGAGCGTATGTGACATTATCGTGGCATGTGATGTTCTCCATTATACCTACACTTTTCTGATGGAAACCACCAATGAAATAAAGACACAGAAACTCCAAAGTCCACACAAATATGTCAAGAAATGTGACTGCCAGTAGCAATACATAATATTAAAATATATACCTCTGTAGGCCTCCTGAGATCGCTCTCGGTGACAGCAGACAATATTTCTTCATCATTTGCTTCCTTCTCCTGCTGTGAAGAGAGCATTCTGTTTCAGTGTACTTTAAACTACCATCAATGCAAGATATCAATACTGACGGCTTACAAATGCAGGGTGCCTGGAGGTGGCTGGTGGCTGAACTAGGGCGACTTCGGGTGAATGTGAGGTCGTTTTGGAGCAAAACCTATTTTCAGAAAAAAATAAAAAGTAATATGCAAATTTGCAGGGCCGTGAACGCTGAATTGCGCATGGGCAGGGATCTACTGTGTGTTGTATGCATTTGTTACATTATACAGTAAAGAGGGTGCTCTTTATTGTTTTGTCAAGAGTCCCTTGTAGCACAACACCAAAATGCAAAAGTGGCTCGTGTCAAGACATTTGGAGATTAAAAAGTGACAATATTTCTCGGGATGATAAAACAAATTAATTACTCACACAATAAATGAGAATGAACTCGATAACTTGACAGCCTCCATATATAGCCATGTGCATGCGTCTGTTTTCCTCGTCTCTCACCTTCAAAACAGGCAGCGCCTCTTCAGTCATACAGTCGCTTTGTCTCTGTGGAAGGAGGCGGGGCCACTAGCATGCACATAGAGCAAACGAGCGGCGCTTCGTGAAGGCAAATGCAATGTAACATAGTAGAAGTTAGGAGGGAAAAAGATACTTTTAAAGCCAAATGCCACAACCTCCATGTGGGAATATTGATAATAAGCAAGATGAGGCCATCGCCATAAATGAGCGAGAATGCATAATTTATTCGAAAGTGATAGCAGCAAAACAAACTTGCCCACCTCAAACATATCCCAACTGTACATCAAGATGCAGAGTCTTCGTACCGACAATCAACACTCACTAAGGCGTTTGGTTGCCAAAGTAAATACAAACATAATGGCAGAAAATGGTGTGAGTTCACAGAAAGTCATCACAGCAGAATTGCTTCTCTTTAATACTGAGTAACTTCAAGAAATGCTGCAAACGTTAAACAAACAAATTGCCTGTGCGAAAATACAAATGTCAATTCCACAACTTGACAGAGTGCAGGAGGACATATTAAAAAGAAATATTGCATTATTGTGCTATATTGTTGCTATTTACTATTATATACTAGTATTGTTGCATTACTGGTTTATTTAGTCTCACAAAATGTTGACAATTATATTGTTTAGCGTCAACTTGTCTCGTTCTCGTCGACCCAATCGCTTGAGTTGATGTCGCTAAACACCTGTAGTAATAATTAATTTGATAATGACACAAAATGTTTTTGTACACGAAATGAAAAAAATGAAAAATATACCTAAGAACTGAAAAGAAATACACGTTGCTAAGCATTGCTCAAGCCACTATTGCAGTCCCTTCACTCAGCTCGCTGATATCCTGCAAAATACAGCTCAACCTTCGATTGCCTGCCTTGAGTCTACATAATCCGTGGTGGACAATGAAGTATTGTTACTTCCAGTCTGTATCTCTGCTCCTAGGAATGTATCAATCATTTACAAGGATTCCGTAGCAACAGTGGAGATGCTGTAGTGTGTCCAATCGATCCACGATAATGGCTATTAAAGTGTAAGTGAAAGATGCAAAGCACAGAATGCACAAACTGATTTTTCTTCTATCACGTGTGCTCCTATGTAGTCATGCAGTGCAAAGTGCAAAAATAATAATGATGTACATTAATTTTACCACACAAAAATGGGCTTAATGAAATTCACAGGGCTTTGTGTGCTGACCTTATTAAATCATAAATGCTGCACTGACATATGCTAATACAACGTTGTGGTTGCACTGAATGTTTAAACATGGTTTCAAGTTTGAAGCTGATACATGATAATGATGAATGTCTGTAAAGTAAACAAATCAAATGTCTGCACTGCATGATGAGTACACGATGTAACTGTCCTAATATGTGAGTGCTGTAAAATGAGAACAGTTTGCTTCTCGACACAAATCGAGACGTGAGAATATTGACTCCGGCAGAGGATACCACATACAATATTTAACTACACTGCAATCTGTTTGTTTATCATGCTGAAGTAGAGGTAATTTGTCATACTTTGCAGAAAGAGGTGTCTCAGGCCGAGCTTCAAAGAGAGACAATGGAATGTTTGACTGGGGTCTTGTTGTTCCGAGCCGAGCTATTTTCACAAAGCATGAGTTCAAAGGTGCAATCGTTTTTCCAGGGGCGGTTTCTTCATTTGTGACAGCATAATCTAGATGTTGACGTTTGTCGAGGTCACGGTTGTGATCTCTACTCGCTTTCTCAAGGTAAAGCAGGTCCTGTCATTCATTGTTGAGTCTCCCAGCTTTTGAAAGAAACATGAAGAAAGATGTGTTTCATAAAGAACAGTCGAGTAGGAAAACCTGACAAACAGTGACACAGTTCAGGGGTCTCATCTGTAAAACAAGGGCTGGAATGTTGTGAACGTGATTTATTAAAAAACACAACATGACTGGAAAAGGTGCTCGCCAGTACACCAACTTTGTACCTGGCCAATGCAAAAAGGTGGCAATGCAAACCAATATAGGTTTATCAATCATAACCATCATCCTGTTATTGACTTAAAACAATTTAGTTATTTAACATTGCACTGAGGGCGGCACGGCGGTCGAGTGGTTAGCGCGCAGACCTCACAGCTAGGAGACCAGGGTTCAATTCCACCCTCGGCCGTCTCTGTGTGGAGTTTGCATGTTCTCCCCGTGCATGCGTGGGTTTTCTCCGGGTACTCCGGTTTCCTCCCACATTCCAAAAACATGCTAGGTTAATTGGCCACTCCAAATTGTCCATAGGTATGAATGTGAGTGTGAATGGTTGTTTGTCTATATGTGCCCTGTGATTGGCTGGCGACCAGTCCAGGGTGTACCCCACCTCTCGCCCGAAGACAGCTGGGATAGGCTCCAGCACCCCCGCGACCCTTGTGAGGAAAAAGCGGTAGAAAATGAATGAATGAACATTGCACTGACACATTTCACATTTAAATCTGTTATTCCAGAGTCCTTAAATAGTGGTCTGTAGGTCGGGCCGAACCGGGACATCTTTTGGCTTCAGCATTGTGACCCTGAGGATGCAAAGAGCAGGAGACCCGGGTAACCTATGTATTTGTATTAACTCATTCATTTTTCAAAAGCCAGCCCTCTGGGTACCGTACATTTTTGATGAGTTTGACTGATTTTTAAGGCATATACAATATTGTGTTCTTGGGCAGTATACCAAAAGATTAGAACATAGGTGCGTTTTTGCAAAATAGCAGTTCTAGGCAAAAAAAAAAGGGGGGGGGGGCATTTTGTGAATTTCAAGCACAAATTTCACACAAATTTTGCCGTATATATTTTGCCAAAATATCAAAAACAACTATTTCACAACATAAACAACACAAAAAATTGTTCCTTTACATGAAAATAGCAATTTAATTACAAACATAATGTTATGCTGAGTGGCACTTGTGCCAGGTGTTGAGGACCCCAGAGCAGAGACCAAAGCAAATAATAAGACAAAAAAGCAAAGCAAATAAGTATTTAATAATAAACAAAAGGCGCTCACAGAAGACGAAAAACAAAGTACAACAGTGACAGAAGTTCACTGGGAACCTAAAAGTACAAACAAAAGTGTACAAAGTAGCAAATAAGGATTACAAAGTGGCTCAACTACTTACAGACTTGCAAGTTACAGAGCAGAGAGACAAAAAGGTCAGGAGCAAAAATGAAGCGTGCGATGTGCAGGCAGGACGAGGCATGACAAGGCAAGCGATCTGACAGGGGAACAATGGAAGTGGATTGGTATATGAAGGCCTAATGGCTGATTGGCAGAGCAGGAGAGCAAGGCAGGAGTCTGCTGCAGGACAGAAAAGCGACAACAAGTGCAGATTATGACTTATAACACCATGAACCAATTAGAATTTTCACATTTGATACTGAACTGTGTGTGCACGTAAAACGCATGTACATGCAGTAACATTTCCCTTCAATGTGTAAACTGGTGCCCGCTACTGGGCTCAATGCTTTTTAACTGGTTGCTGTGCAGCGTGTATTTATATGGGAATGGAATGATGCATGCCGAGCTCTTATAAAATGCACTTCTGCCACCATGTAGCTGCTTTTTACCGCTTAAAACTACACCAAACATGACCTCTTCTATCGTGCAGTTGGAAATAAAGCATAAACTACCATGCAAATCGTAACAAATTCTGGAAAATGACTACATCAAGTTTTATGGACATACATTACATACCAATTTTGGAAGTAATATTAAAAACATAACTACAGTAAGAAATCCCACAGTTGTTGCATGTTTATGTTGTTTAGCGAGCGGCGACCCTTCTCACTTTGTTCGACAGTCATTGAACGCTCCACAGACAGACTTATACTGTTTTTTTCCCATTCGTCTCATTCATTTGCTCTCAAATCATAATATTGTGTGGTAATGCATAAAGGTAAGATTTGATCAGAGTTTTAATTGAGTGCATATTTGCCAAACCATATAACCGTCTCACAGGAGACGTTTTCAAAAACTTGACCTTATTTGTCCACGGCCAGACTAAACCATGAATATGACTGTACTGTGCACAAACCACACCGACACGTACCGGCCCTGTACTGCCAAAGTACTTGCCGGTGAGAATACTAGCTTTTTTCAAGGGTTAATAACTTGAAAAAAAGGTATTCCTCCCTACAAGTTCATTGTGTTGACAAATACAACATGAGCCGACTTAAGATCCCAACAACAGTAGTAGAGCCACATTGGAAAAAAAAATGTTGAAATTTCTGAGAAAAAAGTTGTAATATTGCCTTTTCGATCTCAGGCATGCCTGCGAAGTATTAAAATGATCTGAGATTATGAGAATAAGGGTGAAAATAAAAAAAAAAACTTGTAAGAAGTACTCATAAGAGAAAAAAACCTTGTAATATTACAAGAATA
Source organism: Doryrhamphus excisus (assembly GCF_030265055.1). Taxonomy (NCBI): domain Eukaryota; kingdom Metazoa; phylum Chordata; class Actinopteri; order Syngnathiformes; family Syngnathidae; genus Doryrhamphus; species Doryrhamphus excisus. Next base: position 6,376,596 of record NC_080486.1, read on the forward strand.
AAGTTAGAAATCTAAAAGAATAAGGTTGAAAATTTACAAGAAAAAACTCGTAATATTACAAGACTAAAGTTAGAAGTCTAGAAGAAAAGTTTTGTAAATTTACGAGAAAAAAATTGGTTCTTTATGTTACAGGCATTGCCTGAGACAGCTATGAAAAGGCGGAACTTATGAGCCTTTTCCACTTGGGCATGTGGAGGGGGAAGGCTAAACGTGCTAATCTGTAATCTGTTTTGCTGCCACGTTATAAATAAAAGCTTGACACGTATTTAAGAACATTGTTAAGAAATATTGCTGAAGCTGTGTTTTCAAAATGGTGCATCATTATTGTTTATTGCGGGGTTTGTATTCTGTCTGTTATCGGTGATACGGTTGCAGCTCCGCTTTCTCGCTTATCAAGCTCCAGTCTCCATGAAGTCCCCAAAGAGCAGCAAGTGATGTCTCCACTTCCACGGCCTTTCAGTGCTAACCACAGCGCTGTTGTCCACCACTGCTCTCGCACCCACGCAACGTTAGCAGCTTAAAGTCTGTTTTTGTCAGTTGAGCTCATGAGAATCAAAGTCCAACTTTCTTTATTTAGTGAAGCTTACAATCCGTGGAACCCCAACCAGGTTTTACCTTCTTTTCTCTTTTCTGTCTCTTCCCTCTCAAATATGCGTTCCAAATTAAGCACAGCAAAACTGGAACGGACTTACACCTGTTGCACAGAAAATCTGCATATCACACAGATACCATATATATATATATATGTATGATATACAATACTGGTATAGTGAGGGAGGTATATTGAGGTAGCAGCCTGATTTACAACATAACCAGGCTATATTACAACGAATAAAACAGAGAACTAATTAATTATTAAGAAGTACTATAAGAATAAAAACAAATTCCCGATTCACAGTTACATTAATATTTTAACATGAAATTACTGAACATGTAAATATGGATGCCCCTCGCAACATCACTGTTCCCTAGTTATGGTGAGTTTTTTTTATATATTGATTAATGATCGCTGTTTTTGTGGTTGACTATGGATATTATTAGTCCAAAAATATTGAAAGACAAGTTATTTGTAGTATTCTGGTCATTAGGCGTCAGTAATGTTACATTGATGAGAAAAGACATGAGATTATATTACCTTCACACTGCATGGAGTACTTTGGATGTACTTTGTTACCTTGTGTATCTCTCCCTGGCAGCAGTAAACTCTGATATATACAAATGCTTTTGCTCTAAAATGGTGCTTTTGAACCACAATGCATTGCTCGATCACGTGAAAGTATTACAAGATTTTGTCTTGGGCATGTGATCCAATATGACGGTGTAAACAAACTAGACACAAAACAAGCAGGCGAATGCAAACCAAAGCAAAATTTTTGCATACATTTTGAATGTTAACCAAAAAACATCCGAACTGGGGCAGATGTTAACTGAGGTATAACTATACATCACGTATTGTACGACTCCAAGCTGAACCAATGCAGCTATTTGTGAAGCATTCATTAGTTACTTATTTCATTCATTCATTCATTCATTCATTTTCTACCGCTCATCCTCACGAAGGTTGTGGGCATGCTGGAGCCTATCCCATCTTTGGGCCAGAGGCGGGGTACACCCTGGACTGGTCGCCAGCCAATCACAGGGCACATATAGACAAACAACCATTCACACTCACGCCAATTAACCTAGCATGTTTTTGGAATGTGGGAGGAAACTGGAGTACCCGGACAAAACTCATGGTTTTGCACAGGGAGAACAAGCAAACTCCACACAGATGCCTGAGTGTGGAATCAAACCCTGGTCTCCTAGCTGTGTGGCCTGCACGCTAACCACTCGTACACCGTGCAGAGTTACTTATTTCATAACCATATTTACTTTGAACAACAGTGCTGAACACCACTTAAAGCTTCACATTTCCATCCCTTTGTCCCTGGATAGTGCCTGACGGCTGCACTGGAGGTCTCTGTCAGTGATGTCCGTCTTGCCCTGACACTGTGCTCTGACTCCTCTCAAATGCAGTACCGTCCACCCTCATTTATAGTAGTTAGTTGGTTCCTGATCCAACCATGACAAATTTCCTCAATATAGTATTCAATGTTAATAAAAATTTAATATTTTCGTAGTGAGAACATCTTTAAGACTTTCTAAATAAAGCCCTGTAGACATGAAATAACACCCCTATAGTCAACTTTACACTCCTATTAACAACTGCAGGAACTTGAGACGAGACGTTAGTGGGCTAACCAGACGTATTCTCTTTCAAACGTATTTCTTCTGGTCTTCAGGAGCCAAAAACCTACCACGTCCACATGGAATGGGAAGAGAACCTCCACTCTATCGTGTCGGACATGCCATGGCTGGCTTCATGCAGTGTTAAGGTCATGTAAGGTGACATGATGTATTGATAAGTATTGATATTTTTATTTGAAAATAGATTCTAGAATACAAAAATCTGGTATCGGGGGTTTGCAATTTCAGCAATAATACACACATCACTACCAAAAAACACCACCAAAGGCCCCACCAGGCAGCCAGCACCCACCAGGTCAGTGTGAGCTCCGAGGACCCAGGTCAGCCTAGACCTCGGTGTACGATCCTGACCAGACCCAACCCCCAACAGGAGTAGGTCACCCGGGCCCTTTTCCCCCACATCCCAGGGTTTGGGCAGTGGACGGCCATCCTGTAGCCAGCCACCAACACTCAAGAGACAACAGACATATCATATCCTGTCGTCTTGGAAAATTCGATGAGGACTCCTTGTTCCTAATGAGTTAACTTTTGCCCCACGCCTTTTGTAGAATCATTAAACAGCTACTGTATGATTTGTTCCATTTAAATACTTTTTTGCTGATTTGTTATCACAGTAATTGCTCAATCTGTCTTTATCACAGCCTTCCTCTATATCTAATATTAAGCAGCATTTCAGTGAATAAGAGGTGCCAGGAGCCAATTTGATGCTGAGAAAAGGGAAGACTCCTAACAGAGAGAAGGCAGAGGGATTTGTTAGGATTTATTACCTTGTGAGCCCATCCATGCTCCAATTGCACACATTGCTTCCAAGCAATTGGCTGATGAACTGCACCATCTTTTCCAGAGACTGCTAAGGCCTATAATGGTAGTAATTATGGCACACTCATAGACCAAAATACCTGTACATCTTTATGGTTTTCTCTCATGCCGGATCACCAGCTACCATAAAATGAAACCAATAAAATCCCAAGTGAGGATGAATCTGGAGCAGACAAAAAGAACATGCTGGAGATCCGCTGACATGAAGTCAAACTGAAAACCCTTGGCCATTTTTAAGAAGCCTTTGGGCTTTGTGAGTGGTTCTCTAAGTGGAGTCACCAAAACATTTAAGTATGAGTCTACACAACCTCCGAACACGAAGACGAATGTCAAACAAGTCAAGGGGCGGTGATGCTTTTGAGGGCAAACGAGAGCTTTCATTCAACTAGTGAAGTGGCCTCAAGAGCAAAAAGGAAAGGACATCACCAGTGACATTGCCAACGGACCGCTAGAATTAACAGACCAGTGAATGTCAATTTTAAGACTATGGAGTGGTTGAGGATGACTACTCAGGGTGCCATAGGATGGTTATTGGACAGGGCCAGTAAGAACCTCCATTTGGGCTGAGGTTATTGCCATTTTTCGATGGACAGCCGTTGGATTCTCCAGGTCAGGGCAAGTGGAATCATTTTGAGTCTATCACTTGACTCGTGCTGCAAGAGGCTTGCGAGTGCCAGCTCAACAATCCTAATGTTCAAAGACAGAAAGCTTTTTTGCCTTTCCCATCACGAGAAACCTGACAGAAAATCACAAAATATCAACATTTTTGTCAAGATTTGGGCTTTTAAAGGCCGTGGTCTTACACTTTTGATCAGCTAATAAAGTGCCAATTTCAGTTTGATGCTTGTTTGCAATAAAACGCTTACTCAAAAAAACCTCAAGATCCATTAATCCTTTTTCTGTATTGCTTATCCTCACAAGGATAACAACTCCATCATTTCTTAACTAACCCAAACAAATCTAACATCAAAATGTCCATCTCACTCAACAACAAAAAAATTGCCCATTTGTTAAAAAAACAAAAAACAGATTGTGTACATATATTTATATTTATACTGTATATTCTGTATAGTTTGTATTTGTCATTCTTTTTTAATAGATGTGTCTGCACCTACTTCACCAAAACACATTCCTAGTATGTGTTTGATCATACCTGGCTATTAACCCTTTTCTGATTCTGATTCTGATTCTGAAAAATAACGAGCCATTTAAATGGCGCCCTCTCCTGGTGAAGAGTCACACACAACTTTTTGATTGCCGAATTACTTTGTGGACTTGACAGTGGATTCCCACGTCTGCATTCATCAGGTTGTATGCAGTTAGACTAAATCAGGCAGAAGTCACCGTCTCCTTATCACCGCCACCTATCAACTATTCCGTTCGGAATCTGAAGCTCAACCGGAACACTGTAGAAACAAGCTAAAACAATGAAAGTATGAGTAAATTGGTAGGTTGAGCTCTAATCAGGAATTGAACAAGCACTGTTTCAGTGGCCCTATGCAAATTTGCCACAATCAGGGTCGATACCGATAATTCATGAGTGAAATCAGCCAATAGTGATACCAATACCGATCACATACAGTACATGCAGTGTCAATGTTTAAGTGTACAACTGGAAGTGCTACACACGGCAGATGGGGTTGTTTTGCTGCAGCAGGGGCGGAGCTGATCAACGGAGGGGTTCGGTGTTTTAAAACAAGCATTAGCCAATATCGATGCCGTGCTTTTTGCTTTTTTTCACTGATATCAGCCAACACCGATTGGTGGCCGATCGATTGGAGCACCCCTAATATTCTGTAATGTTCTCTGATTGGTTTATTGCTGTCAGCGCAATTACATAATGTTCTCAGATTAAGAACATAATGCGCACTAGATTAAGGGCACACCGTTGATTTTTGATTGTTGACTTTTAAGTACGCCTTAGAGTGCAGAAAATATGGTATATGTACATGGAATGACAAAAAACTAAATACACAACATTAAACACAATATTAACAACTATTTAAAGAGCAGAGCTGCAAAGCATGATGGGAGCTTGCACTAGACTTATTTGGCATACCCTACTGCTACCCCAAATTAGTAAACGTTGTATTGCTGGAAGAGTGCTTAGATCCACAACCGTAGATGATTGTTTAAATTCCTGGGTTGAGCTCAAACGTCCAATTGACCCTTACTTTCTTTCATTATATGCTTTAGCATATTTCCACAGCATTTCAGTCAAGCTTCAGCTTTACATTTTTGTGCCTTTACAATGCGTTTCAGTTTCACTTGAGCTTTTCAGAATTCACACGCAATGTTTGATGACATTACATCATCTAGTTTAACATTGTGAACATCTTCTTTCATGGTTATTTGTCGATATGTTCCCTGCAATTCCAAGGCTCATCTAGACTTCATAAGAGTGGGTTTTCTTCTGCGGGTCATTATGGAATATAAGACAACAAAATATCAGGAGAATATCGACTGAGGGGAGCCATGTCTGTTGAAATATTGAGATATTACGTTGGGTTGTCATCAAAGCTATCTGCACGGAAACAACAAGCCGGCAATTTCAGATTTTCCCACTCTGGAAGCCGTTTCTAAAGAAATGCCGTTTCAGGGCACCCAGAATGACATTTCGATGTGGAAGAGAGGCTGAAACGATAAAATACTTTGCAGTTTTGCGCTTGCAAATGACCCACCATGCGAAGGGTGAAATGTTGAGGAAGGTCGTTTACCTGTGTGGGCGCTGCCTTAAAAATAGTACATCTTTAAACTTTTCGGATGTCCCATAATGAAATAATGCAATTGGACCCAAAACTAGGTTTAACAATTGAATCTTCTATTGGAGTCAATACTAAAGAATTGTAAAACCAGTGCACAACCAAATCCTGAAGAAGCCGCGAGGGCTTCCTCCCAATTTACATATTTCTCTTTCTATTCTAACTCCTACTCCCCTCCCCCTTGGGTGCTTTGCGTCGGCCTCTTAAGCACAGTTAGCAACAACTGCTTCACCTCACAAGACAGGAAACGTGTCCTTCAACCAGGCAATGTGTGTATGTGGTCAAGATAAGCTCAAGTATACGTGGGAGATGTCCTTCGATGAGAGGAGCGGTTCCCAAACTTTTCACAGTCGATTACCCCTTCAGTCATCTGACGAGAAGTCATGAACCCCCAATCCTGCACATACAGAAATCAGTCTGGAAATTGATTTACATATAGCATGAGATTATGCACCAAGCAAAAATGCACAGCAGCACAGAGTTAATCTTTACCTCCATGCAGTTATGCACAGAATTAACATCTATAAACAAGGATCAGGTTAAAGGAAGTACAGAAAATAGATGTTTGTCTGCGCAGCATCTGGGAATGTCAAACACACGTCTCAATCTGCATCACACATGGTGTGTTCAAGGACCACCAAACAAAGTGGTCACAACGCACAAAGAAGATACATTAGTCTTGAAAGCATGAATTTACTGATTGGGGGCTTTCAGTCAGCAAACAAATGACGGGCTCATACAGCTCAGAAGACGCACTAATGAGTCCACAACTCCACGTAAGAAGACCAGTCATTTAACATTTAACATGTCATTTAACACACACCATCAATGGAAAATCTTCACAATTTAACACTTTCAATGCACAACGTCATCAAACTGACTTATTTGTTATTCATCTAACGCAGACAGAACAATGAACAACTACATGCTGTCACCTTTCTTCTGCACTATACTACTGGCTGTGGCGGTTCACATGAGGCGTTCAAGCACATTATGTAAATCTTAGAGAACGTCCCAAATGTCGTGAAGCCTTTTTAAATTTGTATTCCCGTACCCTTACGGCCACCCGGGTACCACACTTTGGGAACCTAAGGCCTAAACCAGGGGTGGGCAAACTGAGGGCCATGGGCCACAGCAGGCCCGAGCATCTTAATTGGGCCCACCATTTCCAAATTCCTTTTTTGAAACCTAAAAGGAAAACTGCACTTTTTGGGGAATTTTGCCCACAATCTTTATGTGAAGCATAAACACATATTTATTTCCCTTTTCTGTGCATTATAACGACAGAAAATGAGTTAATATGAGCTACCTAACAATGCATACATGCTGTGGTCATGCATTAACCAGTACCAGTACCAGTTGATGATCACATATAATACTTACAGCATCTTGCTGTATTTTGATCATTGAAAACATTATTGGTACTTCCTTCCCTGGCGCATTGATTTAGACCAGCTTACGCTACTTCTGTTAACAACAACAGCATAGATAGAAACGACCCTTTCAATGTCCGCTCTCATTGGGGTAGTTGTGTCTTCCAGCACAAGACATGTGCTCCAGTCCTCGGGTAAAAAGTGTTAAAAAGCGGTAATGTAAAAAAGTGAAATTGAGATACGTCACAGTGTGCATTGACGGTTTGAAAGTAGAATACACAGGAAAGGGAAAGAAATATGTGTTCATGTTTCACATGATGATTGTCAATGATGGACAAAATAGCAATCAAAACAACACAACACGTCAACACACATGACTCACAAAGTAACCGACCTATTATTATACCTGTTATCTGCCCTTTGTATTGAGTTGTGGACTCCAATAGAGCAGCTACACACAATAACCCTGGAGCTTCCAGAATCTGCACCTATTCTACCTGTATTTCACTGAATTTCCAAAGTGTTTTTTTTTTTTTATTCCACCCACACATGCCCTGTGATTGGTCCCACCCAGGCATTCCCAGTGTTTTTCCCAGGAACGAGCGTTCAGAGCCATCCCAAACTTTTTCAGGACTTACTTCCAAATGAGCAAACCTCATTATCTGAAACTTTGGTGTAGTTTATCAGGAGAATAGAACATTCTAACAACATTTATGGGTCAGAAAAGTGAAAAAAGCATAATAGGTCCCCTTTAACATACTCTTGATATCCAATGTTTTATTGTTCATACTTCATATTGTTGCAGCTCAAGTACCTAGTATGCCTTGTCTTTGCAAATAACAGTTTTAAGTTATGTGTTATGTTTAGTGCTTAGTTGTTTGATGTTATGTGTTAACTTGCTGTAGATGTGTTGTGTTTTCGCTTTGTTGCTCTGTGAGCAAGTATGTTGTTCTGCTTGATGCCAAGATGCCCCCCCGTCAAATTTTTTAACCCAATGTGGCCCTGGAGTCAAAAGGTTTGCCCAACCCTGGACTCGACTCAACAGGATGTGATATCCAAGTGATGTATTGTGTTTTCTTTTCTGAGGAGAATAGAGTGTTGTGTATGTTAACATTCAGACATAACACACACCTCCAATCAGGTTGAAACACAAAAGCATCTTTCTGCTTACCTGTACTTGCTTTCTCATTTGCCTTTTATAGTGTGCATTGATACATTTCACCACTGTGTGCTCTTTGAAGGTTCTTTTTCATATGTGCCATGCCATTAAACCTGTGCTGGTTAGTGCCATAAAATATCGCACGCTTTCATAACAAGCAAACAAAAAAATGGATGTAATATAAAAAAAAAAACCTTTCATAAAGTACCTATGGCTTAGGGTAGCAGCTTTGCTGTGCCATTATTACTGTGCATGCATGTATTTCTGAAGCTTGGTCTTTTCAGCAGCAATATGTATGAAAGTGCTACAATGTGAATATAAAAAGGAAAAACCTACATATACTGTACCGCCATCCTCAAAATGAAAAATGTACATATCCTGAATGGGACTATTTTTATACGATGAATAAGCAAAGCACAAAAATGTCCCTTGTTTCATATATCTCTGAAAGGATTTTGGTGTTTTTTGTAAATGCATTTGAACTCAACAACACTTGTCTAACTCCATTTAAATAGTGTTTGTGTGTGTGTGCGTGTGTGTGTGTGTGTGCCGAGGAGGAATTGGGGGACATCTAAATGTAGCAGATGACATGTTGGCCCACGCACGTATCGCCAATATGACTTTGCCCACTTGCTTTCACACCGTGGAACCTCTCATGTTTGGTCTTATTTTGCCTGAGCATTCTGTTTTTTCTCAGTTTTTCTCCTCCTTCAGCCTCTCTCTCTCTCTCTCTCTCTCTCTCTCTCTCTCTCTCTCTCTCTCTCTCTCTGTCTCTCTCTGTCTCTCTCTCACTCGGCTGTTTTTTTCCTCTTACATTAGCATAATGCAGCCTTTGCCTGCCAGTGAAGGGGAACATATCCAGCCCACACTTTCCTCACCGACACCAGCCGCAAACGCTGCAAACTGTCAAGGCACACAGCGACACACACGCACACACACATGGAAAAGATGTTGACAGGATTATAATTAATGGAAACCAGGACCCACACTGAACTCACAAGTTAACTTTTGTAAAGTTGCATTTGTAGACAAATCCAACACAACCCACAAATGTTTACATAAAGCTTCAGTAAGGCAAAGTGCCTCATTTGCATCTGCTGTGAGCGTGTGTTAGCTAACATGTCATGATTCCAAGTAAGGCTGTAAGGCGGAAGACACAGTGAGTCCGTCAGCTTCAAATTGGACATGTTTATCAGTCATATGCAATTCCGAAATATGGAGAATGATGATTCCACTGTGTATTTTGCAACATAACATAAACACCACAAAGCTTCAAGATCATAAATGTGGATAGTTCAAAGCTCACATATGCTGAAGCGACAATGGAACCATTTATTGTTATTTTACAGGTTATTTTACAGCGGTAATATGAAAAAAATACATTAAAATTGGGGCTGTCAAATTTTGTGAAAATTTTAATCTGATTAATTGCAAATGTAAAACGTATTAATCATAATTAATCACAATTAGCAACAAAAATATGCCAATTTTTACTACATTTACTGAACAAAAAGATAAATGAGAGGACAGGACTACATAATATTTGTATGACTGTATTCACAGCTCCAAATGAACTGATTATGTCAAGCAAACTAAAAAGATGTCACTCAAATCTAAAAATCCATCAGACTAACTCTAGTCTCTTTAATATTCGCGGAACATTTGAATCACACTTTAAACTGTGTTATTAAGAGCAATGAGCGGTTGCGTTCAAAGACATCACATAATTTAAGGTAAATGGACTTGTCTGGACTTGAGAAAGAAGAAAGGCTCTCCATATGCAGATTTTGGATACTTTGTTCATTTCTACAACACTGATTCGCATCAACACACAAGTTTTAACACGTGTATGATTTGATGGCATATATGCGGTGATGCAGTATAAGAATGTAGCATCCTGCATCGTATCAAGCTGCAGGGCAGATGAAATAATAATGAGGTGCAGGAAGCCAAAGGAGGAGAAGGTTTGGAGGCCATCAGTGATGTTCTATGGTGGTACCACATACCTGCGGCTGTCCTGAAGCTCCATCCTGATCATGATTATCTTCAGTAGTTCCAAACTATTATATTTGAGTTCTTTGTGTTTATGGTGGAGATCTTTTGTGTTGACATAATTGAGAAAGCCTATTTTCATTGAAAATGGCAGTGAAGGTCATCCATGCACACCCATTGGATGGATGGGGATGACAACAGAGACATGCACCAGTCCACATGATGTCCCAGTGACAGAGACAAGACATCTTTGTTGATGGAACACATACAGTAGCACCATGCACTCATACTCATTTACTTAAAATATATTTTCATTCATGTCCAGGTGGATGTTGTTCATCTGCTATGTGCATCCACACCAAGAAGACACCAGATTATTCCTCATGCCCCCCCCCCCCCCCCCCCCCCGTTGAGCTCTCTACTCTGTGTCACTACTTCCATGTTCCCTTGTTGCTTGCTGATAGGGTTATTAATGTCGATATCAATGGTAGAGTCAATGTCAGAAAGATGAGATTGATATTTTTCAGTTTTCTTCTGTTTCTTTTGTACATATCTGTATTATTTATGCTTGTTCATTGTTGATGTTCTTACATTTATACTGTAGAGAATACGTTCTTGGACACGGGAGGGCTTTGGGGCCAAAAGGCCAAAGGATTTGAATGAGAGCCAATCATGGCGTTTGCTTGTGTACAGTAATCCTTCATTTATTGAGGTCACTTGGTTCTGCAAAGTAGTGATGTTTTTCATCGGATGTGGAGTAAAATTCAGGCTGGGATTTGTGCAAATTCACCTAACGTTTCTGTCAAATTTTAAACAGTAGTGTATTTAATGTCGTAGCATAAAGAGTACAAGACATTTAATGGTAACACTTTGAATGGTACACAAAATTACAGTCGTTAATGAGGAACACACCTACCTGACCTTAACAACTACTCATTTGTTCCTCATTAGTTTCTTAGTGATGACTCTAAATGTACTGTATGTGCCTTAGTCATTAGTAAAAATGAGAAATACAAAAATAGGTAATGAAAAAGTACAAACCTGGGAGGAAGCCAATCCAAAATATAATTAATTTGCAGCTGACCACAAGTAGTGGTTGATCAGTCTAGCATTGTAAAGCCCAAAGTAGCGGTATGAAACGTAGCAGGAGCAACAGTGACAGCAAAAATATTTTCATGCCAGTATGTAGCTGTCACGCCATTAAACAGGATTAGCTAATTCCTGAGTAGCGCCAGCTGACGCTCGTGGCTCCGCCCCACAGCCGAGTCCTCGAAATCTGGGTGCACAGAGAAAAGGCAGGAAGTAACTGTCACAACACCAAAATAAATTATAATTTATATTATTCCAGAATACAATTTGAAAGGCATATCAATGACAAATTAAAAGTGATAAATGTACATTTAACATCCCTGTTTGAAGACTTGTTGACAAAAGCGACAATGTGGTTTGAACCTTCGTACTTATTTTTTTAATTCAATTGCATTTCTCACCTTCCTTATAAGGGGTGAACTGGTGGACAATAACTTCTGGTTTGGGTTTCCAGTTGTGAGACCGTTGCGCATTTCCACACAGGGTATTCATAACACGACAAGACTCAAAGTCCCCAACGCGTGGGATTCTTTGTTCATGCACTCGAGTCTGTGGGACTACACGAGTCCAACAGGACCAGGCAGCTCTTTATTTGACAGAAGCCAATCATGAGCTCTGAAAAACCTGTCAATTGCTTGTTAGCTCCCAGACGCCCAAAGGGAGGCTGAAGTCATTGCAGCACCCCAATGAATGCAATGTACTGTAAAGGAGTTGTTTGAATGAACCATACAGAATACACAGTATTGGGAAAACTCCATGAAATGTTGTGTGAACCAAAATGGCTGGATAAACTAGCTATGCTGGGAGTTTCCCCCTCCACATCCTTATTAATACCACAAGATTCAATGCGACGGAGGGTAAGATAAGTTTGTTACATGCAACATTGTACAGTAACCGAGACAGAGTGTATGAGAATCGAGGCAAAATTTTGGCAAAAAATATTTGTCAAACATAAAATCATACAAAAACGGGAGTTTGAAAACAGATGTTCCAGCTATGTTGCACTCTGTGTCACCACGACAGTCGACAAAGTGGTAACTGTATGTTATTTTTTCTCATTCCAGTGGTAGTAAATTAATAGTAACTCTTAATAATACGTTAATTTAGCACTAACATAAGGTACCGATCGCGTCTGGTTCTGACCATTTATTTTTATCGTTTGCATCTTATATTGCCATAGACTTCTGTAGTTTTTTTATATCTTTCAACTATTTTTTTCTTTTTCACGCCGCCTGTTTCTGTCAGGGTCATAAACGGGCACAATGAAGTTAAAAGTAATAATATGCTGTGACTGCAACACACTACTGAGGAGCAAGGTCAGGGTTTTTTTTTTTTTTTTTGAGAAACCCGTGGACAAACAAGAAAGAAAGTTTTCCTTTGAGATACAAATGTCACTGTACGGCAACACACTTCAGTACATACTGTGATCCTGTTTCTTCTTCATCCTTGGTCCCAAGAGACCAACTACAAGCAGGAACTAAGCTCAAGGAAACGTGGGATATGAAATGTGGATGCAGTAAAAAAAAAAAAAAAAGAAGAAGAAGAAGAAGAAACAAATGCATCTCAAATGAATTCCCTGGTCGAATTCTCAAGAACAGTCCCCCTTGTTGTCAGTGTACTCCTGACTCTTACCAGTACTATATAATACAATAGCAGATGTCCTAAGAATTATGTATTAAAGCAATTCAAGTACAACAGTAATGTCACAAAAAAATCAACTTAATATTCCATGTGAATTTGATGGAAATCACCAGGATTACAATCATTCGATAGAAAGAGTTGTATTTGATAGAAGTAAACTGCTGACTAGGGATGCCGTGAATCATTAGATGAATTGATTGTAAAGACATTCACTGCGTATCGAAAAACTAGCAAACGGGTGCAGCCAAAATTATTAGCTTACCGTAACGGAAGACGAGAATGGATGAAAATAGTAGCAATGCATACATTATAGCCACCAATATTATCACGTATTATGTATTGTGTAAAACAAAACAAAACAATAAGAAACACTGTTTCTATAATGTCTAAGAAAAAAATCACCTTTCTGCAGAACTTCTGTCAAATAGACCTTGCCTCTCTGTCCCTCTTTGTCACCTAGCTGACACTTCTTTGTAAATAAACCCCCACTCTGCTTTGCAACAAAGCGTTGCAGGCCTTGCATTGATCTCATCCACTACCTTGCTTGGTGTGCTTTTGTGTGCTGGTGTTTTCTCACCAGTTCAGTAAGAAAGCAGCAGAAAAGAGAGCGAAAAAGGCGATCAATATGAAGAAATATGCGAGGAGGCGTCCACATTCCTGCTCTTGTTCGTACATACAAGATAAGTCGTCAAGTGAAACGTTATTTTTATAGGTCATTTAAAACTAGTTCGACCAAAGTGCTACACCGGCCACATAAGACAGTAAACAGTAAAAACAATTAATACATACAATAAATAGCAAATGCTAACTAAAAAACATTGAAATATTATAGAAAATAAAAGCCAAAGTGTTTGCTCTATTAGGGTTGAACAGCAAAGTTTTCAGTGAGTCTGAAGTCTGAAGTCTGAAGTGAGGGATAGACAGGAGCAGTTTGTCTGCAGACCTCAGCGCCCCGCCTGGGGAGTAAGCCTGGAGGAGCTCAGACAGGTACAGAGGGGCCAGTACATGTAAACATTTAATAACCAACAGCAGGATTTTAAAGTGGATCCTTAAATTTACCGGGAGCCAGCCAGTGTAGAACAGCGAGGGATTATGTGGTCCCAACGTTTGGTCCCTGTCAACAGGCGGGCTGCTGAATTCTGAACCCCCTGGAGGCGATGGAGGGAGGACTGGTCAAGGTGGGTATAATGCGAGTTGCAGTATTCGAGCCTTGATGTAATAAAAGTATGTATTGCTTTTCCAAAGTCAGCAGTGTATATTTATTTTATGACCCTACATAGAAGCTTTAGTTGAAAAAAAACTGATTTTACAACTGCTGAGATTTGTTTATTGAGTTTAAAATTCCTTTCTGTGATGAAACCAAGGTGTCTCACTAGTGATATGCGATACCACTGATTCTCATTTCCTTTCTTTCAAAGGTCTTTTTATGGCATACTGATTCATATTTCTGTATTATTAAGTCTGCCCCTCTGTGATGTCACAAAAGAACAGTTTTACCACACCTTTTGAAACCGAGCATTTTGAGCCATCCCAAACTTCTTTCAGGGCTCATTTAGTAAAATAAGCAAACCTCATTATCTGAAACTTTGGCATCGTTTAACACGAGAATACAATATTCTAACTACATTTATAGGTCAGAAAAGTGGAAAAAGCATAATAGGCCCCCCTTTTAAATTTTGAACCCTGCAGTGGCTTATAATTTAGAACTACTTATAATTGTTATACAATATACGGCAGTATAAACAAATACTGCCGCTTACGAGTCAGTGAGGAAATGGTAGGAGCCAAGGTATCAGTGCACTCACAGTGAGCTTGTCAATATTGGAAATTGCAGGAGGACTATTAAATATAAGAGTATAACAATAAAACAGTCTGACTCACTGCGTTATCTTACTGACAACACTAAACATCACGCAACAACATAACACTCAAAGGGTGTACCTGAGAGATATGCAAACATGTATCGTGATTTTAAAATTAAAAAAACTCTTAAAGTTTGTCAATAATGCATTGCATTGGAAAACTGCAATGACATCAGCCTCCCTCTGGGCTCCTCTGACTCTGACTCAGTCAACTATGCCTCTGGCATAGCAGGTGGGAGGGCGAGAAGCCCGGGAATTTCATATTCTAGGCTGTGACTGTTTTGCATCTTGTGTAATTCATTGTCCTTTTGCTGCTCAAAGATCGCTATATTTATTAAATTATGTACCATGAACACAAGACTGAGGTGTTAACTCCAGTATAGCGAGACGGGGACTGTGATGTCACAGTAACATACTTTCTGTTCACACTGTGACACTTAGAAACCATTTTGAAATGTATCCCCCCTGGCGGCTCCAACCCAGTGTATATGCTACATGCTATCTAAAACCCTAAACACATTTATATTACATCTCTAAATTACCGTCAGCTCAACCTCATAAACTGTCATTTTGGAAACAGATTATTGCATTCCAGTTTAAACTGTTGGCATGAGATGAGCTGCCCAGGGTCAGTGACTGTTTATGAAGCGACTGCCTGCACTGATTGCACATAATATCTCTGATAACGGAGATCATACAGCAGGGAATAAACGAGATATGCAACAGGACAATATTGCTTCATCCATAATGCACGACAGTGGCATGACAGTAACACAATGACAGTAATACTGTAGGAATTTAATTTTTTGCCTAAATTAAGCATTTCCATGCTTTAAAGGAAGATATAAGTATAAGCCATTTAGAAGACGATCCAAATTGTGAGAGTCGTATTCTACATTGGTCACTAGTTGACAGTAATTGTTATGTGGGACAAACACCAGACTTGATCACTGGAAAAACAGCCTTTTATTGCATTGTTAATTATTATCTGTGTTATTATCATGTTATTATTATGTTATTATCATTATCTCACAACAGGCACAATAAAAATAATAATAACAAAAGACATAACAGCATGGGCTTCTGATGCAGGCTATAACCCACAATAAGCTAAAACTGAACTCTGAACCCAGACTTTTACTTCCTGTCCGCCACCCATTATACTCCCCTACCGGAACACATTTACGGCGACACAAACACAAGCTCTAGTCTTACTTACGTATGTAAGACATGGCATTGCATTTTCTCTGATGAAAAATATTTTTTTCAGACCATCAAACAAATTTAAATATTAGTCAATGGCAATACAAATGAACACAAAATTCACTTTTTAAATACAACTTTATTAAAACTGCATTGAAACGTTGTTAAAGGACAAAAACAAACCTACATGGCCCTGTGTAAAAAAAGTGATCGCATTCTATCCCCTTAAAACATAACATAACTGAGATGAACGGAGATTGATCAGTCTGGAAAATTTCTACAGCTTTGGGACTCCAGCAAACCACAGTGAGAGCCATTATCCATTATCCAAGATAGCTATACATAGCTATATATAGCTAGATACTATAGATACCGTATATAGATAGATAAATACTAAATAGATACTTTAGCTATACAAACTGTAGATAGACAGTATATAGACATGTGTTGTGGATACTATGGATAGATACCTGTACTATAGGTAGATCCTGTACTGTAGGATTAATCTTGTTCCAGTCCTGTAACGTTTCTTTGGTCAGGACTACACCAGGCAAGATTTTCATTTGACATGTGGTTCAACAAGAAAGACTCACTCCACTGTCCACGGCATTGAGTATTAGATTACTGAGGAAATGGTGGCCATTTGCCATAAGGCCATCCATTTCCAGAAGACAGCTGGATGACCTGCATGACTGAAATCAGTAAGGGATGGCACGACATCAAGCCTTTTCTTTTAAAGCCTGAGGCAATCAACGGCTGCCATGTCAGGATTAAGCCACCAAGTGGTGCTCCTTGGCAGGACCGGCGATCTGTGGAAGAGTTTGCCCTGGAGGAGGTTTACCCAGATCACAACAATCATTTGAGGCAGTTGGTGGGGAGGTAAGGTAAGGTTATGAAGTATAATTTTCTTGCTATTTGTGGTATTTGCACTCATTTCTGACAAAAAAAAGGGTTGACACCTGTTTATCAGCCCTGGAAACCCAAATGATGGACAATGTGGTGGACAGCGGAATAAATCCCTAGATACATAGTTGAGACCACCCCAAATGACAAAAGTGAACATCCCATCCAGCTCAGCAGTACTGGCCGGAGATCCTGCTGATATTTAGAAATACCATCATCCTTTATTTATTATGGTTAGTTGGTTCTCGCCGCCATAGACCACCACCTGCGGGGGGCAAGCAAAAGGGTCCGATACAATGTACCTTGGGGGGTTGTTGAGGGTGGGCATTGAGGCAACTTAGTCTTGGGACATGGACATCACTTCGCTGGCAGAGAAGGAGACATTCTAACTACACATAGTCAAACTCACCTTGGCTCACGGTCTGGGTTCTGGAACCAAAGTTTTCAAGAGGGGGCTGATCCTCTGGAGTTACCACGTGGGAGAGGCCATGAGTTGCTGTAGGCTTACTAGCCCTACAGACTAGTAAGCGCACAGACCTCACAGCTAGGAGACCCAAGTTCAATCCCACCCTCGGCCATCTCTGTGTGGAGTTTGCATGTTCTCCCCGTGCATGCGTGGGTTTTCTCCGGGTACTCCGGTTTCCTCCCACATTCCAAAAACATGCTAGGTTAATTGGCGACTCCAAATTGTCCATAGGTATGAATGTGAGTGTGAATGGTAGTTTGTCTATATGTGCCCTGTGATTGGCTGGCGACCAGTCCAGGGTGTACCCCGCCTCTCGTCTGAAGACAGCTGGGATAGGCTACAGCACCCCTCGCGAAAATGAATGAATGAATAATGTTTCATATTATCTGAATGGGGGGTTATTGAGTTCTAATAACTGTGACCAAATTCTTGGCATGCAACGGAATCCACCCCCGCCGATGGTCATGAGCTTTGGGACATGACTGAAAGCGGATGAAATGACTTTCCTCTATAGCGTGGCTGGTTTCACTCTAAGAGACTGGGAAGTCTTGGCTTTCCTGCAACCCAGACCTGGATAAGCGAAAGAAAATTAACTGGAATCCATAAATACCCATTATCTTGGATGAACTGGATGAACTTCCTTTATCCAGTTTTATGTTTGAATACAATTACTTTAGGCCAAAAATAAATAAAATTTTGCTTCAACGTGCACTTTTTTTTTTTTTTTTACTAAAAATGGGTTTTATTCAACTATAAAAGATTCTGTTAATTGTGTTAATATTAATACATTTTTGGAATTTTAAGTACTTGGCATCAACAGTCCAGAACAATGGAGATTGTGAAAAGCAAGGTGAAGGAGGTGAAGAAGCATGTCCAGGCAGGATGGAATGAGTGGAAAAAAGTGTCAGACATGATGCGTGATTGAAGATTTTCAGCTAAAATGAACGGAAAGGCATACAAAACTGTGGTGAGACCAGCCATGTTGTTTGGTCTAGAGACAGTGCCACTGAGAAAAAGACAGGAAACAGAACTGGAGGTTGCAGAGATTAGGATGCTGAGGTTCCCATTGGGAGTGACCAGGATGGATAGGATCAGGAACGAGTACATCAGAGGGACATTACATGTTAGAGGCCTTGGAGATAAAGTCAGAGAGGCCAGACTGAGATGGTTGGGACATGTCCAGAGGAGAGATAGTGAATATATGGGTAGATGGATGCTGCGTTTAGAGCTGCCAGGTAGGAGGCGTAGATGAAGACCAATGAGGAGGTTTATGGATGTAGTGAAGGAAGGCATGAGGGTAGTTGGTGTGAGAGAGACAGATGCAGAAGACAGGGTTGGAAGGAGGCGATTGATTTGCTGTGGTGACCCCTGAAGTGAAAAGCCCATAGAGAATGAAGATTAATACATTTTTGGAGAATTTGATGGCGCAAAATTTGTAGTTGCCTCATGTTAGCAATTTGTCTATTATCTGTAATGCACACAACAGGGAAAGTTGTGAGTTCATGTGTGGCATAAATACTGTGAATGATCGGTAAAATTCCAAAAAAGTGCAGTTTTCCTTTAAAGTAAAAAAAAAAAAAATTAGCATGTCTGGATTTGATCCACTTGTACACAAGTAGCTGAGCAGTACCAAACTCCTTGAAGATTAAAATGTTAAGTGGTTGGCTTGAGGCAGCTGCAGAGCCCTCATCACTTCTAGTGCCGTTTCATAAAAGTAATTCATTTATTGATTCACCAGTCAAGAGTGATATGTGCTGCAGACCAGAGGGGTTTGACAAGGTTGATCTATAGACAAGGCGAAAGACACAAGTGGGCAATTCAGAGAGGAAGGACTTTGAAAAGAGGAGATAAGGCAGGTTCACATAATTAAGTCACAAATGCCATGTCGATAATGTACACAGTGGTGATATGACTGTACTCGACTTTACCCTGAGAAAAATGATGTTGACAGGCTATTGCATGAATATTGAATCATTAGAACAGATACAAACACGTTCCCCTGTACATAATTTTACCACCGTGTTTTTCAAACTATTTCCGAGATGAATCTACTTTGGTAAAAACCATTGGATAAATACATTGAATGTCTTGCAAAACAATTCATCCCTTGGATTTTTGTAGCATTTTTATTTGCTTTATGAATTAAATCAAAGTCAGTGTATTTTTTGACACAGATTTTAAATAGTGGTTTTGTACAAACTGGTGTTAAAATAAAAACATATCATCCATCCATCTTCTAAACCACTTATCCTCGCAAGGTTGACGGGCATGCTGGAGCCTATCCCAGCTGTCTTAGGGTGAGAGGCGGGGTACACCCTGGACTGGTCACCAGCCAATCACAAGGCACATATAGACAACCATTCACGCTCACATTCATACCGATGGACAATTTGGAATCACCAATTAACTAAGCATAATTGGCCAAAAAAAAGTATTTGCAAAGTATTCACCGCAAAAGAACACTTCAAGAAACTCAGGCAAAAGATAACTGAAAGGTTTAGCTCCAAGAGCATCCTACAGACTTCGGTAATAATTTAGAAATGGAAGGGTACGGCACACAAACTGAGTGATCGGGCAAGAAGAAGTCTGGTGAGGGAGACCCTGTGAATAAAAAGAAGTACTTGAGTGGTCCAAATGGGAGAGACTGTATACACAACAACTGCTGCATGGGTTGTTCACCAGGCACAGCTGTACGAGAAAGTGGCAAACAGTAGACCACTCACATTGAAATCGTTTGGAATTTGCCCAAATGTTGACGTTTTTTTGGACTGATGAAACTCCAATCACCACAAACCACCGTGAATCATGTGGTGAAACATTAGGTTGTGGGGATGATTCTCAGGGTGATCAAGGTAACAGGGAACAGGAAGACAAAAAAATCTCTGCAAATCCTGGAGGATCTGTTTCAACCTGCATGAAAACTTTGCTCTAGGAGAAGATGTATCATCCAGACAACGACCCCAAGCCTACAGCAATGTTCACGATCCCTGAGTAACATGACAGAGTTTGAGCTGCAAGGGAGAGTGGTACTGTGATTGTACCCAAAGGTGCATCTACTAATTACTGACCAGAAGGGGGGGAATCATAACTTACTTGACCTTTTAATATTTTTAATTAACTGACTCAAATTTCTAAAGCTCAGTTTTCACTTCGACATGAAAGGAGCTTTTTTAAAATTCATGTAATTCTTGTAATTAATTTATAAATGCAATAAAGGGGGCAAAAACACTTCTGCAAGGCACTGTATATGTAACATTATACATCTAATTATTTAGACATTTAATTAGCAGTATTTTTGACTATGTGTTCCACTTGGTTGGCGGTATATGCCTCATCATTTTCTATTAAGCAGAAATGGGTCTGAGGTTCGTATGAAAAATGAGAAAACAGGTGTTTTTTTGAATAAACGGATTCAACAGTACATTTAAAATGATAAAATAATATGTACAAGAACTAGGATCTGTTTCTGGGCATTACTCTTTTACCAATGTGTTCATGTACCGTTGTTTGCCTGTGGAATTACTTATTGCTTAAGCTATGAGACATGGGATTAAAATGTGTTCCTCTTTGGGGTCCAAATGAATAAAGGAGAAAAAGCTTGCATTTTATCTGAAGTTGATATCAGAGAAGCCTGGAGACTGAGCTGGGAATTAAAAGCACCCTTCCATCTTCAAAAAGCACAGCTTCAATTACCAAAGATCTGCACAGAGCTTGTCATATCACTGGGATCATGCTACGGTGCTACAAGCGCGCCTGATCATGTTAAGCCCGGGTCTGCCGTATGTATTATCCTTTACTGTCTTTGGACAAATCGTCATTTAATTGCAACAGCAAAGAGAGCGGGAGATAAGAAGGAAGATGAGTGTCAAATCCTTAATGATCAGAGCATAGCATAACAGTAGGACACTGGGAGCTAATTAATTGTAGAAGCTATGACTACCCCCCCACAGAGTCAATCTAACACCTACTATATTTCCTACGAAGCATACATATCTTCCAATCGGAAATCAGAGTAACATTTGTTTCAAAACACCATGAAAGAAACTTTTAGAAAGTGAACTTGAATGAACAGTGGATATAATCTAGACTTACAAGTCCTGGTTTTTAATAAGGAGGCTTGGAAAGGCACCCTGAGCATTTGTACTATGGACTATTTGCTCGTTCCATCATTCCCTTCCG
The DNA here is from genome assembly GCF_030265055.1 of Doryrhamphus excisus. Taxonomy (NCBI): domain Eukaryota; kingdom Metazoa; phylum Chordata; class Actinopteri; order Syngnathiformes; family Syngnathidae; genus Doryrhamphus; species Doryrhamphus excisus. Next base: position 6,398,291 of record NC_080486.1, read on the forward strand.
CTGTATCAATGCAATTTCCCTGAATTTGTGTTTTTTTTTTTTACGTTTTTTTTTAGTTGTTAATTAATCATAAATCATTTTTGTGTATCACAAAACTGAAGTGCATACAAAACTGTGGTGAGACCAGCCATGTTGTTTGGTCTAGAGACAGTGCCACTGAGGAAAAGAGAGGAAGCAGAACTGGAGGTAGCAGAGATGAGGATGCTGAGGTTCTCATTGGGTGTGACCAGGATGGATAGGATCAGGAACGAGTACATCAGTGGGACATTACATGTTAGAGGCCTTGGAGATGAAGTCAGAGAGGCCAGACTGAGATGGTTGGGACATGTCCAGAGGAGAGATAGTGAATATATTGGTAGAAGGATGCTGCGTTTAGAGCTGCCAGGTAGGAGGTGTAGAGGAAGACCAAAGAGGAGGTTTATGGATGTAGTGAAGGAGGACATGAGGGTAGTTGGTGTGAGAGAGACGGGGTTGGATGGAAGAGGTTGATTTGCTGCGGCCACCCCTGAAGGGAAAAGCCCAACAAGAAAGAAGAAGAAGAATCATATAGTTGCTTCCTCCTACGTCAAGAGTCATTTTTTCTGTCTCAGTCCTCAGTCCTCTGCCCCCCGCAATAGTTTATTGCCGGTGTTGAAGGCCCCCAGCCTCCTCACGAAGCACAGATGACTTTGTCCTTCCCTGTGGATCGTGTCCAGGTTGTTAAACCAGTCCACCTGATCACCTCCACCACCAAATCCTTGACGGAGACCATCACCATGGTCTTGGAGGTGCTCAGCTGTAGGTGGTTTGTACTGCACCTTGCAACCAGGTCCTCAACCCCGACGGTCCATCCCTAATGCATCCCTAATGAGTTCAGACTCCTACCGGAAGTTAAATTTGTAGAGGGACAGTCCTTGAAGGTTTATTATGTTGCCCACCACGTCTCATTGCAGCCGCCCAGCCTGACCTAGTGTGGTCTTTGAGAGGTAATCCATGATCCAGGAGACCAAGGGCCTCAACTATAAAAATGTGTCTGGATTCCAGTGGAAAACATCACATAGTCACAAACCTCAGAATTAGGTTATATTACACATAGATTTCGGGATAAAAGGTATGCAGGACACTTACTTATCTATTTGTCAGTGCTAACGTGCTTAATACTAACCTGTCATGTTAACAACATCAAACGAGTATCTGTGTGTGTGTTAAAAATGCACTTTATTATTTATTTTCTAAATGTGTGAATTTATTATTATTTAGTTATTGTATGAATTTTATCTCAATGAGTTATTTATTTTTCTTATCTTGTTTACTCTATTTTCATTGCTTTCTTTGTATGTGCTTCATTTTATCCTTGCACTTCTGCTCCTCCCGGACTTCCGTAGTTGGCCCCAGCTCTGGTAGCACGTCCTCTCTTTGCCACACAACGTGGTTGGCATTGACGAGGGTAAGTTCAGTTAAACAGCTGCAGACAAAATGTGTTTTGTTTAAGATTTGATCATCTGTGTATATTGTTTTTATGTCGATATATTTGTCATTTCAAGTGGTTTTATGTTATTTTGATCGTTGGTTTTAGTCAAAAGGGCTTCTTTTCATTGACACTTCTGGCGGGATTTGCGTTACATTAGGCCCGTCGTGGTTTTTGTTACGATGTGTAATTTATGTTCCGTCTGTGTAGGGTGCAGAAGTGGAGAGGAAAGACACTTTATTTTCATTCTTTTGTCCATCAGGTATGTGTTTTTCATTTTTGTAATCATAATACCTTTTCACATGTCATGAATCACTCCTTCCCCTTCTCTCTCTCCCACTCCGTTACTTATGTTGGCCATTAGTCGGCAGTGTTGTGAAACATTGTAAATATAAAATCTGTGTTTTGTTTACCATTAAAACAAGTACTTGCTCTCTTTGCCACACAACGTGGTTGGCTTTGGCGAGGGGTGCAGAAGTGGAGAGAAAATAACTTTATTTTCATTCTTTTGTCCATCAGAAACCTAACAATGGCCGTTACATGTGCGTAGTGATGATGCATATGCAATGTATGTAAATTCATCAACCAATTATGTTGGTTAAAACGACAAGAAGTGATGGATTGTTACTAAAGTTGACACACCTTTGGATTGCTGATGTTGTCAAGCCGCCCTTGACGAAATGATGTGATCTTCAATATTTGTTCTGTTCCTTGATGTCTTTAACATCAAGTACTTTGGCTTCCTGCGGTTCTCCATTTAAACTGATCCACATCCACACACTTTGATTGCAGAACATTGGCCACCTGTTGCTCTGTTGAAGCAACATCATCTTGTCCTCTGTTCGGAGCACATTCTTCTTAAATTCTGCTCCATTTAATCTATCCTGCACAGAATTTGCGATATTGTTATCCTTTTATTTATTTTTATTTTTTTTGCTTTTGCATCCACTTTTTCTTCAAATCCATCAATTAGATTTTGAGGTGAGGCATTACCTTAGGTGAGCTGTTCATTGAAGACTGCCAGTTCTGCAAATTTGTTCGACATCCTGGGTTCCGATCCATTTTAAAACATAAAACGTTCCACTGTTCGCCACTAAATAAAGTAATTGTCAAATTGACAACATTCTCTCAGCAGAATGTGTCCCAGCTCTCAGTCCCATCACACGTGGCACAGATTTTCATGTTATTGCAAGGAGGGGTATATTTGAATTCCATCTGCGACCGTACCACATACAGTGTGTGTGTGTGTGTGTGTGTGTGTGTCTATAAACATGTGCTGTCAAATCGATTCCCAGAGGCACATGACCCACATGCGCTTTGCACTGGAACATGGCTATTATAATTTGTCAAAGTTTGCATTGATATGTACTTTAAGTCTGAAATCAAACACTGATAAGCTATATGACAATATGTCATATTTGACAATATGCCAAATATTTGCAGGTCATTTTAAACTGGTTTAATAATTATAATACTAAATATTGCAATTACACTGATCTTACTAGAACTTTACCAGGAATTAAATTTTAGAAAAGTGTCATAATAGAAAAAATGGTAAGCCGCTATAAATTCTGAATGTGTGCATTAAATTGGTTTCAGACTCTACCGTGATAAGCGGTCATTCATTTATGAATTGAATATATTTGTAATTAGAGCGCTGTTATTAGAGCCCTTCAGACATGAAATAACACCCCTATAGTCGGCCCTTCCTATGTGGTGGTTTCCGACCTCACTCCCTCACTTTATCGCAGTTTTTCCAAAATTGTGAGAGAAGTGCGAGAGTGTAGAGGAGTGTAGCGTGCATGCATTGTAAGGAAAATTTTAACACATGTGCACGCACACAGCTTACTTCCAAATGTGAACATTTTAAATAGTTCATAGGGTTATATTTAGAATTAAATTGTTATATTGATGTAAAACGCAATTTTTTGTGTTGTTTATGTTGTGGTGCAGTTACTTTGATATTTGAATTATCACAAAATTATTTGCGTCAAAGTGAAAGTTATGTTTGAAATGTATCTTCACAAAAAGCTGTTTTTTCTCTTTTCTTGTTGTGTCCCACTACATTACATTACCTTTAGACTCCATGTTGTCAGTCATGGCTTGTCAGACATAAAAAAGGTGAAACTTATCCTCCCATTCCATGTGGAAATGGTAAGTTTTTGGGCTCTATTGTTGGCTCTATTCCCCACTCTGAAACCTTTTGTTTAAGTTTTGAATAAATAATTTGGAGGCTAACTAGCGAGCTTGCGAGAATGCTATTCTTAAAGCTGGGCCGTCTCATGTCCCATAGCCTATGCATTGACAATGTGGTGTAAATTATTATTAAAAGAGTGTAAAGGTGAAAATAAGGCCATTTGTTAATGTCTCAGGGCACTAATAATTATAATATATATCCATAACTATCACTAACTCGACAATAACCAAAATCTATCTCGCTTTTTTACTAATACTGGTCTTAATTAATGTGTTTTACATGTCAAGGTCCAGAGCAATGATTTAGTTTTCAAAGAGAATAAAAGATCTCCCACCTATGGAGTTCAAGAGTTGTCATAACCCAAAGGCTGTACTCTTCTCTTTTTAAAGCTCAACCTGGAAAGGAAAATGTGTGGGGGCACAATAAAGGCGGCAGTGACAACAGCCCAGGGAAAAACATTTTTGGAAATAATTTCACTTGTCAGCCACGTAATAATAATTCTGACAAGATTTCACTCACAGTGCTGTATAGAGGAAACTGTGGCGTATTTCCTGTAGAGAGTACGTAGGTGTTTATTTGAAGGAGGCATCTATTAGGAGTGGGTAATACTGCAATACTATTGATGTGACTCCAAGTAAATACAATATTGCAGATACTGGTACTTTTTACTTGCATTCATTCATTCGTTTTCTACCGCTTATCCCAGCTTTCTTCGGGCGAGAGGCGGGGTACACACTGGACTGGTGGCCAGACAATCACAGGGCACATATAGACAAACAACCATTCACACTCACATTCATACCTATGGACAATTTGGAGTCGCCAATTAACGTAACGTAGTGTAATTAACCGAACCTTTTGGAATGTGGGAGGAAACCAGAGTACCCGGAGAAAACCCACGCATGCACCAGGACTCCACACAGAGATGGCCGAGGGTGGAATTGAACTCGGGTCTCTTAGCTGTGAGGCCAGCATACTCACCATTCGACCGTCGTGCAGCTCTTTTTACTTGCAATTTTTCAAAATAATTGAACGTTACTACCTACAGATTTCTACGTACTGTATTTCATTTTGACAGTGTTTACATCTGCAAAGAGTACGTCATGGTGCTGAGGGATTCAGTAGGGGTACTAGAGCAGTTAGCTTTAACCATGCACTGCTGAATTAATATTCTCAATCATGAGAAGATGGGAAGGGGCCCCACTGTTCCATGTTTTCGCCTTTTGGGGATAATGCTTTATAAATGGCATTTTCCAGAATCTTTGCATAAAACTGTGAATGGGGCATTTGTAGAGCACGATACCACAGCATGATTGTTTTGTGTTACCATTTTTTGCTCTCTGGAACGGATTGGATTGGAATGGATTTCCATTATTTCTTATGGTAAAAATTGATTATTCGAGTAAGCCCTTCTGGAAAGGATGAGGCTAACTAAGCTTTTACTGTAGAATATAAGCTAGTCAGCCCCTAAACAACAATCAGTAACTTTTCTGCAGAAAATCATGGCGAAAATCAAAAGGATTTTCCCCGACCCTGGAAATCAGTAAATGAAAGAGACAACTGATTAATCAAAAAGAGTTTTTTTTATCAACTCCAAGCGCGTATCATCAGGTTAGCTCCACTGTGTACCATAAGGTCCATAAAGTAGCATGGCAATGCATCCTGCTAAGTGAACCAACTTCATAGTACTGCAAATCCAGAGTTAATCCATGACCTTATCCCGGATAAGAAGTAATATCTATTTGTATTTTCTTCATTTGGCAGTGATCAAATTCCTGCTCCAGTGTGACTAAATAGTAGTTGTTCCAATGCAAATGAAGTAGCTGTTTTTATGTTTGTATATGAGTGTCTTTCATCAGTGTGTGTTTGTGTTTACTGAGTTGTTTCTCTCATCTCCCCAAACAGCTTGCCAACGAATTGTTACATTCATGCAAGTCTCATTGATGGGTCATGAATTTATCCACAGGTACCATCTATACACACTATATATGTAAATCCACAATGTACATGCAGATGAAAAGCATGCAAATGCAAATAGGTGTCAGTATGAACACAATGTAGACATACAGCATTAGCATACACATTCTGTGCATTGTGTGTACTGAGTAAAATTAAACCCAATGGGATATGTTAGAATTTTGCATTCTTGTGTTAAATGATGCCAAAGTTTCACACAATGAGGTTTGTGCATTTGGAAATGAGCCCTGAAAGAAGTTTGGGTTGGCTCAAAACGCTGTTTCAAAAGGCGTGGTAAAACTGTTCTTTTGTGACGTCACAGAGGGGCGGATTTCCTTATAAGTAAACTCTCTGTGCTGCTCCGTATTACACATTACAGATACTGTAGAAAACATAAATGTTAAAATGCTAAAGCTACTTACTGTTGAGAGACGTCTTGAGAAACTTCTGATTGTACAGTCTCCACTTCCCGATCGGATTCGGGATCCAACACATATGGCTGTATGTTCAAAGCAGACATTTAAAAAAGATAAATTATCGTTTATTATCAACTCCTATAAAGTTGGCAGTACAAACCGGAAGTCTTTATATGCTCAAAACGGGCAGTTTTCGCTGAAACCAAGAAATCCAAAGAAATACAGCTGAATAGGTGCAAATTCTGGAAGGACTAGAACACTTTCTGTGCTGGTTATTGTGTGTAGCTGCTCAAGAGGAGTCCACAATTCAATACAAAGGGCCGAAAAATGAGCATAATAGGTCCCCTTTCAAAATGCTGACTGCTTGCTGAACTTCACAATAAAATATTACTATTACATATTGTGCTCATTGTTAATCACTGATACTCTATTGTCTAATTAATTAAGTAGGGATGAGCCGGATACTCATTATAAACCAGTATCCGTGATAGATAATGCATTTTTTAACCAAGTACATTTCGTCATCATTCATATTCGTGTTTAAAGAAACCGCCTCTCCGCAGGCGGCAGCCACAGGAGCTCAGCGGTGCTTCACAAGGTGCAACTGGGAAGTTTAAAACAGTACAGCATTTGCACATAATAGTATGTAATACTATTAATAATATGTAATAATACATGTAATAATACATATAGCATATAATACATATAGCAACTTCTGATGAATCCGTGTCAATTTCATATTTATAATAAATATTATTATAAATAGATTTATGCCCCGCTCATTCAAATTAAGTCACACCCACTTCCACTCTATGCCCTGCCCACTCCAAGTACAGATATGGTTATAGATGATTTTGATTGGTGAACCGATAGATATACAGATAGTGGTGTACTCACACATCCCTAGTGGTTACATTCTTTTGTACTTGAGTGAAAAGTAAGAATTTATTTACATTTTAAATTGAGCACCACAACCTAATAAACTGCAATTGCACTCTGTTAATTAAATACATTGTCAAGCTATTTCTCAATTTTGAACATACATAATAATTTATTGGCATAACAAAACATGCACGATTTATAATCTGTGGACAAAAAAGCCACTCAAGCATCAGTGGTTGTGCTTAAGCCAGAAGAAACGGTTGGTAATTGCAGGCATAATTTATCACAATACAAAACACATCAAGGTGCTTGCATCCATTTAGACAAAGATAAATCACCTTTCATTTGTCTTGCTGTTAACATCCACGGACGGGATCTTCATGAAAATAACAATTCCTGCACAGTGGTACCTGTTTAAGAGGTTTTTGACATTACTGTAAATAGCCATTGCTTGAGAATTTAATTTTATTTAAACTTTCGACAGAGACATAATGATACTGGACAATAATTATTATTTTTTTTAAAACTGTTTTCCTCCATTTGTGCAAAATAAACATTTGAAAAAGGGATTAAACAACAGCTGAGAGTAAGTGGACCAAAGGTCCTTTACTCCATTGTAAAGAACCTTTGGTCCTATGCTGATTGCGAGTGATGGTATAGGAAGGGGTGGTTGGAGTTGATGATTCCGGGCCAGCAAGAGTAAAATATGGGATTGGTTTTTTGACCGTTTTGGATGTTGTGATGTTGTTGTTGTTGTGATGCCTCCCTTTTTGGGACGGTCGCCTAGATTTGTATTTCTTTGCTTCAATCAATCGCACTGTAAAAAAAAGAGGATCTGAAATTGACAGCTGAAATTGACTAAAAAGTGTAAACATAACCTGTACAAACACTTGTATTTCCATGGCACAGAAGTGAATGAGTCAAGCAAAGGACACACTACCACTTTGTGGAAGTCATATTCTGGGATAGTCACCTGACCAAAATGTGTCCAATATACAGTTGTTCCCCATTTATAGAGGTTCATTGATTCTGCAATAAATGGATTTCCACAAAGTACGATTCAATATGAATAAATTGAATATTTCCATAGTTAGTAGTTTCATAGTTTCCAAATGGCGTGGGAAAGAAGGACAATGTAACACTCTGATAACTTACCACTTCCACACTGAATGGGAGGAAACTTCTTTCACTCTACATACCATGACTAACTCCATGCAGTGTTACAGTAATGTAATAAAATGTGATGTCTCATCAGTGTTTTGTGTCATTACTGACGCTTAGTGTCTAAAATACAACATAATACTTGTCTGTCAATATTTTGGATGATTTTGGTGCCATAGTCAACCATGAAACAGTGATCATTTATTACCTTTTGAAAGAACGCAATAAACTACGATATAGCAAGGGACGACTTTATGTGACGTTGGGGCGGAATGAGTTAAAATCAAATACAAAAACTGTATTGGAGTTTAGGGTGTATATATCACCGTTTGCCTCAAGTCAGCTGGGGCAGTCTCCAGCCGCCCATGATGCTCAAGGTCCCATAAAATAATTCACATACCACCCACGGAATCTAAAGATCACGGCCAGGTATTTCTCCATTGTAAGCAGGAACATGATAATGACCAATAACCAAGTCAAGTGTATAATGTCAATTATAAATTGGTTCATTAATCTGGCGGGTCAAATTAAAAGATTCAATCAAGTGTATAAAGTCAAAGACTTGTCACTTGAAAGAATAGCAAACATCGAGTGAAAATCTATCATTATACTTGACAGCAAGTTACCGATACTGAGATAAAGTTATTTTGTGAGTGTGGCAGACGATGCATCAAGGTGGGTAAGGAACGCTCCGGGGTATATATAAATCAATGATAATGGTTCTGGCTGCCATCGTGGCATTTTCACAGATTCTGCACTGTTGAATGAGTGGCACATAGCAAAGAGAGCAAACGGTTGCTTCTGTGCATCAAACTCCCCTTCGTCTTCCAACCTCTCCACTGTCTATCACACTCTACGTGGGATTTATCCTTGTTTCACCCGTTTGGAGCTAACTTATTTTCAATGCCAATATTCTGCTCTTAACGGTTGTTTCAAACACATTCAACAATTATAGTCATTTAATGGGATGCGAAATACTACAATTCAATTAAAGATGACCTATTATGATCATTTTCTGCAGTGTTTCCATGCATTGCCTACTTCATAAAAGGGTTTCCTATACTCTAACTATGAAAATATTCAAATTATTAATATTGAATACTACTTGACAGAAATTCACTTATTGTAGTCAGGTCTGAAACCAATTAACCGTGATATAGGAAGGAGGACGGTAATTATAAAACTATTAAAACATGTTTTCTGTTCACATTTTTAGCTTTCTTGGTAAGATTCATTTAATTTAAATAGTTTTTTATGAGAAAAAGTTTGGTTAGTGTCAAGCTTTCTGAAATAGATTAATGACGCTAACCAAGGTTCCACTGTATTGTGGATGACTACGTAGTCTTTGGTACAACTCAAATCATCTTTGGTATTAACCACAACACACACAAATATTTAAATTATTTTACTTTAAGCACAAATGGGGCTGGGTTCTTTTGAGCTTAGCAAGGTGGTTCCGTAGCAGTTTTCTCCAAGGATACCTTTTAAGTTCATTGGGAGATGATCTTTTTCTGCAAAATGGGTTAAGAATGAATTTGAATTTGGTGTGTGGTAGCCAAGACTGATACATCATTCCTGAGAGAATAGGGAGGAAAGGGAATTCAGCTGTCACAGAAGCCTCAAACACAACCTGAGGAAATCTCTGTTCTGTATTTCGTTGTCTGCTTCACTATTTCTCCTACTGCCTTTTTTTTCTGATGCACAGCCTCTTCATTCTTTTCTCGTTGTTATTTCCAGGTTGGCATGCTTGCACCTTCCAAATTCCTTGGAGTGAAAATATTCAAGAACGAGAATGGCCTTCAGTCGAGTCAAAACAATACCGCTGTTAATCCCACCTTTACTCAATTAAATAAGCGCCAACTGCCAAATATTTTGGCAGCAAAACTATTGTTAGATCCCCCTGTGTACCTCCTGTCTAGTAGTCCAAATATGTCTCGCAGATGTGGGTTTTGGTGTAAGGCTTTCGAGGGATTCACCGAGTTTCTCACCACCATAGCGCTACACCAATTCTGCTTCAGATGGGCCACACCTGACTGACTTAAAGCCACGGAGGCTCCCTGAGAAACCATCAGTGCTTGTAGGAAATGTTCGAGAGCCTTACTTTCATCAGGGCTGGTTTAATTTATTGCCACAGTTATAGTCCGGAACCACAGGTTGATGTTATGCACCAAATGATTTATTTTTCAGTCACAATATAACTGTCAGCGATTCCTCACCCATAGTCTTTCGATGCTTGAAAGGTAATTTATTTGCAAGTTGGCAAGGGTGTAAAAAGAGCTTAAATGATTGTCCAAATGTTTAAAGAAAAGGTTATAGGTATAATAAACTGATCAAATGGATAACAAAAGGAAATTATGGATACATTCAGTCCGTAATCTGGTTAAGGGCCAATAATGGTAAAAGGGAAAAATAGTCCATGTCTTTCTGGGGGGAAAGAGGCCTGCACGCTAACCACTCACCCACTGTGCAGCCCTAGTTCTGTTTTAATCTTATTTTACTGAATTATCTGAAAATGCTGAAACTCAGTAAAGAATCAATAAACTATGAGGCAAAATATCCAGGGAGATGTCAATGCAAGTAATGAAAGAAAAACCACACACTAAAAGCGAGGTCCCAAAAACGACAGCTAAGATCGTGTCAGACTTGTATTGTATGTCGTGTTACCCTGTCATTCGTTTTTTGCCCCTCTGACTGTGGCATCCTCTCACTTTAGCATACAAACACTGTCTTGTGGGAGTTGTCATTTCCAGCTGACAGATGTGAAAGTGATAACCGTCTCAGCTTTCACATCCATGCACAAGAGTCCTCGGAGGATCGGCACAGCAGTGGCAAAGGGCTGCCTGCCATGTCCATTCATTCATCAGCCAATAAAGCCGAACTCCAGCTGTGAGTCTTTGCTGCTCATCCACAGCACAGGTGGTCACTTGTCCAGGTGAGAGGTTGTACAAGTTAAAGCTTGGATATTGACTTAGTAGTGGCGGTGGGAGGGAAAATAAATTATGCAGTGAGGAAAAGTGGCGCAGAGATCGCCAAACCACCAAATTCCCTCAACCAAACAAACCCCCCTTTGATGGAAACGCTGGCCTCCTGGAAGGAAGAGTCACCTTTAATTGACAATACAATGTCAAAGACTGGTTCAAATGTAAAAAAATGGTCTTTGGTTTGGAGATATTGATTGACAACACAGCTAAATGAAAAAAATATGAATAGTATGAATAATGGATGATGCTGAACAGACCTTTTTGTAGCGGAGGGATTAGAAGGCAATATGCAGTTGTCAAAATGTTTGTTCAGAAATAAAGCTTACAGAGACTTTAACAGTGACCTATGTCATCTGCCTAAGCTCTGTCGCATTTAATTTGGACTTTTTTTTTATGTTATATGGGGAAAGTCGAAAAAGAGTGTCCGAAAAAAGAGTTACATATCTGTTTTATCTAATCAACTGTAGTGCTGGGTTTCTTTATGACCACTGAGTTGGGCTGACTTTCAAAATGACTTCTCTCAAAATAAATAAGTCAATATTAAAAATGTATCTAACATTTCAAAATTGAAGGTCAAACTATTGATTTGTTGTTTGCTATTTATAAGCTGGTTTCAACAGAAGGGAGACTGCAACTTCTCTTCTGCAACTCTTTGGAACGGAATTTGGATGAGATTGTCCATCCGTTTTCTAGGTCTTTGTCTTCACTCGGGTTGAGGAGGTATCCCAAGTGACTTTGAGTGAGAGGCGGGCACACCCTGGACTGGTTGCAAGCCAATTGCAGGGCACATATAAAACAAAAAAACTAAAATCTTTACCTGCAGTATGGACAACTGACAGTCTTCTCAATTATTTTCTGTCATGAGCACCCCAGGGACAAAAAAAAAACTTCAGCACCCCCTGATTTTTACTGGAGAAACTGATAATACAGTAAACCTCGGATATATCGGATTCAACTGTTCCCACTGGTTTTGTCCGATATAAGCGAAATCCGTTATATGCGTATACCGGAAAATGTCCGTTTTACGCATATATCGGATTTATATCCGGTATATGCGTAAATCGGATTTTATCCGTTATAAAAAGGCACTTCCTTGACTATGTTTCCAATGTACCTGGACTGGGCAATGAAAAGAGACGTAAGGTAATGAGAATTTAACTTTATTGGACGTCGGAGCGCCACGATGCGGCCATCCGATATATGCGAGGGAAATTTAATGGAAATGCATTGGAACGGGACTGGAGATTTTGTCCGAAATAGGCGAAATCCGTTATAAAAAATCCGATATATGCAATGAATTTTTATTGGAAATGCATTACAGAAAAATCGGTTCTTTTTTATCTGTCCGTTGTGAGCGAATTTCCGATATATCCAAGTCCAATATATCCGAGGTTTACTGTATTTATTCATTTATCAGTTCTGTACAGACTGAACATGAAAGTGAAACCAGGAAAATGCAACAAAATTGAGACCATACAAGCGTATTAACAGTCAAATTGTATGTTGAGTACTATAAATTTGTACATATTGAGAGGTGTGAATTGACATTTTTGTATTCATTGTCCCATCATATCTGATATCAGATTAAAGATGTCATGCGTAATGGGAACTCTGACGGCAGCTGAAAGTACGATGCCAATTTGCCCCCCAAATCAACATTTTAGAAGTGAAAACTCCACCAGAAAAAGCACAAGACAGCTCCACTCATCGCTCATCTCCGTGGCTGTGCTGGATGCGTCTTCACAGCCTAAAATTTAAAATCACTGTTAGTAAGCAAATGAGCCAAGACGCAGCACGGACTTGGTGGAAACAGAGAAAGTGATCCATTAGACAACTTAACATTAACAACAACTAAAAACAAAGATTGTTAAAATCTGGCTGTAGGATATATATATTTTTTTACTGTTCATTTTTTCTTAAGGAGGAGAAACTGAGAATGTACCATTAAAAGTTCTCCTATTCGGCGATGTAGAGCAGGAATGCTGGTGGATACAAGTAAGACGCCTGGATTAGCCTGCTGCTGTGTTTAATGAAACAGCCCAATATGTTAACATTGTGTAAGATGTGTCTGTTTGCATTCTAACATTCATTCAACCAACATTCATTCATTCATTTTCTACTGCTTATCCTCACCCCCCTCATGCGGGGTGCTGGAGCCTATCCCAGCTGTGTTCGGGCGAGAGGCGGGGTACACCCTGGACTGGTCGCCAGCCAATCAATTTGGAGACAATTTGGAGTCGCCAATCAACCTAGCCTGTTGGAATGTGGGAGGAAACCGGAGTACCCGGAGAAAACCCACGCGTGCACAGGGATAACATGCGCCCAGCTGGGCTCCTGGCTGTGAGGCCTGCGCCCTAACCACTCGTCCGCCATGCAGCCCTCTAAACCAAAATGTCTTTCTTTATTGTGTTCACTATGGGCTACACCTCTGGAAATACATTTAAACAATGAAAATTGTCTTGAAATATTACCCACCTGACAATGTCAGTCATAATAACTTTATAAAAGGCAAAACTTTTCTTCCAAGTGAGTCGAACAATTCCATGCAGGTTTTTATTATCTTTGCATCAAATGGTAGTTTTGGGGATTATGATACGGTGCTCATTAATTTTGTTTCTTTGTCTGTTTTTATTTTACCAGCGGGTGTGGAATTAATCAAATATTTGTTGAGTTAAAACTCGTCGACTCAATGTGAATGAAAGTGAAATGGTGTGTGCTGCCTCCAGGTGCACTGACATTTCTCTTTCCTACAGGCCTGGAGTCAAATTTGATTTAGCAAAGTCAGCCATCAACCGTCATCCAAAACTATTTAACCCACAAAGAGTCCCGATGAAACTGCAAAGCCTCGCGCCATCAGTGATTGATGAGCTGCCATGTGACAAGAATAGGCTGATTTTAAAATGGATGGAACCTGTCAATTATTGTTTGCTCGCATGCCTCTGATTATCATATATTATCAGCAAAATTAACTCATCAGCACCCAGAGCCATGCATGCTCAAAGGAAAATTGATTAATTGGATAATATATACACAGAGACCAAGTGCAACAACAGAACAAAAATGTTCAGTTTTTTCAGTTTTTTAAACAATGTCAAACATGGGTACGAATGAAAATACATTTTTTTAGGACGTCCTTACTGCCAAATTTTTCATCGCTGAAATCCAGGTTTTGTAACATTGTTAGTGAATAGCGGTGCTGAATGCCAGTTAGATCCAGCAAGTCGTTCTCCTAGACTTAGCACGTCGCACTAGTGGCGAAAAAGTTTTAATGAGAAGATAAAACCATATTAAAAAGTCACTTACATTGACAGTGCTCACTAAGATGCCAACTGATGGGATGGTTGTATCTTCCAACATGAGACTTGTGCTCGTCGTTCAGAATGAGTTAAAAATGCGAGCATCTAGCGATGTTGAGAGCCATTACCACTACCAACTTACCGACTTTTGAATTGATTGCCACAGCGGCATGATTTACAGTATTAACATATCCAAACTCACAGGCAATGCAGCAGCAAATACGGTAGCCTTAGCTTCCTCTCCGTATATCCTGAGATGTTTTGAGTGCGCTGTGAATGAGGCACTGTATGCTTTGGTTTTAGCTGCCACAATAACAATGCCAATGGACCTTGGTTAAATCAGTCAATTCTAAAGACATAGTTATATGTTGTTGTTTTTTTACCCGAAAACTCCCTCCCATAAACATATTTATACGTCTTCTATAACGCAACTGCAGACTAATAATCACTATTCAAGCCATAATAGCAGCCACAAGGTCACAGAAGTGCATGTTTACATACGCAACATCAAGGAGGACGTGGAAGAATACGTAGGAGGAAAGTATGCAGAAGGTTACGTATTACAGTGAAACTGTATAAGGCATGCACACGCACAGTTTAGTTCCGAATGAGAAAACTTTAAATAGTTCATGGTTTTATATTTGTTATTTTGACGTAAAACAACCCTTTTCTTTTGTTTATGTTGGTACAGTTGTTTAGATATTACAAAAGCAAAGAAATTGTGTGAAACTGAAAGTAATGTTGGAAATGTACCTTTTCACAAAAAGCAGTTTTTTTCAGTTTTTTGTTGGGAACTCATATTTTACTGAAACTTATCTATGTTCTTTTTTTGTATATTGCACAGAGAAGGGAAATATGTGTGTTCATGTTTCACATTAGGATTGTCGAAAATGGGCAAAATTTGCCAAAAAAGTGCAGTTTTCCATAAAAGCCTGATATCAATATTTTTGTAGCTTGTTTCATATGAATTTATTGCAGAAATATATTAACAGTGTAATTGCAATATTTCACACCCTATTAAAGCATTAAAATAATGAAATTGGTTTAAAATGCTTTCAGGAGTTAGCCTGACCCTTCACATGTTTACATGCCATATTGGGGAGGCCATATCCAGGAATAGTCAGAGGATCGGAACATGAAATCCATGAAAATGTTTCCTATTTGTCACTTAGAGACTTAATAAGTTCAATTCAAGCATACCGCTGTATAGGACCCATTTTAGGGCATTTAAAGTGTTGACATGCCTGTCACCATCGCTTCTTAAGGAGTAAGTCACAGCATTATGTAAATGAATTGCAATGTGAACTGCAATATTTGTATATGTATATATAAATACCAGTATTCACCTTGCTCACAAAGCTCAACATGTTTTTAAATATAAAGTTGAATAACAGTATATTTTCATCCCTCCTTTTCTTTATCTGCTTCTCCTACTGCTGGCATTGGTGTCATGCTGCCAGCTGCGGAGTTAGAATGAAACACAGATTAATGAAGTCATTCTGAGCCAGGTGTTTCCATTCAGATTTGAAGCGAATTATGGAGGACAAAATGAGTAATTTCACTACTTTTTCTCTACAGCGGCATGAGCTCCAATCAGGAAACATATTGCTCCCAACGGGGCTCTGAAAAGAGAATTTCACTGGAGCTTTTCCTTGATAAATGGAGATAAAATTGAAAGATGTATCAGGAATAAAAAAAAAAAACTCACATAAATTTGGATGAATAATCAAGATTTTCACATCCAGTACTGAAGGAGAATCCTTTGAAATCTTAAGTCATTTCCTTTGATTTTCAGTGGTAGATATATTTTTACAGCTGTGTCTGTCTAGTTGTAATAGAATAATGAGTTATTTAAGGCTGTCACAAGGTGTACTTAACCCCATGGGTAGTTTTTTGTTGCATGCCAATGCCTCCAGTAGCATCCAGTGCAATTTGCAACAGTCTTAAATAACTTTCATTCTGTCAACCGATACAACCACATCACAATATAATGCAAATGTCAGGAGGGGATATAAAATACTGAAAAGACATCCAAGGGTGCAACATCCATGGATGACTGGTGGCTTTGGTAGCACCACCATCGTTTCTCTTGTCCCAACCATCTGCCGACCAAATTTAATGTAAACTATTAAAGTAAGTAAAACTATTAAAATACAACTGAAATGTGCATCCATCCATTTTCTATACTGCTTGCCTTCATTAGGGCTGTGGATAAACTGGAGCTCATTCTGAGCTGATTTCGGTAAACAGACTTTGGTACAGTGGTGCACCCTGAAATTTGTCCGCTTGTATCCATGATTTTGCTCTTTCGGTCACTACAGAAGTGACCACAAGTGACTACAGGAAGGTATGCAGGCATTGTGCTAATCCATATGTCGATCTCACACTCTAGCGTTTTCCTCATTCATGAAACAAAGATACTTACAGTAAAGTAGTCCACCAGAGCCAAGACCTCACTCACAATCCCAGATGGCTCCAACGGTGTACATTGATTACAATCAACAATAACATCAACAACAACTTTGACCACATCAACATGGAAGACAAAGTACTAGAGTACTTACTATGTGGATGTCGCCAGATATGTCGAAACGCTGCTACCGTGGAACCCATCTACTATGTCTACTATGTCCGGCTAACTCATGTTAACATAAGCAATTAAAACTGAAAGTACCAATTGCTTTCACATTTATTGTGACTTTGACCGGCGACTTAATGAGAATGGGTGATAATGTGTGTCATGCATCAAGCATAAATTCTCCCGGAATCATAAAGGTTTGAACATTTTGATTTCTACGTTGGATAATCAACCAGCTCGCCGACCAAAAATGGCTGATTAACTCCATAACTCCAACGAAGAACAAGGCGGTGAACAACAACAAAGAAGAAGGCGGCAGGAAGACTTTGTGTTCATCCATTTTAACCATGGACAGTGTTCAACAATGCTGGAAAGTTTGGCTGAAATTCAGGGGGAAAAAAGACATTTACAGTACATTTGCAATGCCATCATCATGCACAGGAGGATGCACCACTACCATGATTAAACACCTCTGAATTGACTGTGTACAGAGTGGCCTGTTTTTGACGTGCTATGCCCGACTTCTTCCAAGCAGTCAGGTAAGTAAAACAATAACGTAAAGACACTTCAAAACATTTATGTCAATGGTTTTAATATGCATATACTCGTTTGAAATTGTCTTGTGAGAAATTCATAGTAAAGTAATTCATAAATGTTCATATGGTTCATAAAGGAGATCTATTCTGCTTTTTCCACTTTTTGACCTATAAACATAGTTACAATGTTGTATTCTCATGTTACACGATGCCAAAGTTTCAGATAATGAGGTTTGCGCATTTGGAAGTGAGCGCTGAAAAAGTTTGGGATGGATAAAATATATCCATCCAAATATTATTTGTTTACTACAACTCCTATACCCACTAAATTAAGGTGGGCCGTGGGTGGACTAGGCTAAAAAAGACTGTTTTGGCGGGAGGCACAAATGCAAGGAAATACAGCTGGGATGGGAATGGTGCAGATACTGGAAGATCGAGAAAGTTTTTTGTGCGGGTTATTGTGTGTGGCTGCTCTGTAGGAGTCCAAAACTTAAGTTCGATTCTCCACTTGAACATCTCTGTGCGGAGTTTGCATGTTCTCCCTTGTTCTCCCGTGGGTTTTCTATGGGTATGCTGGTTTCCTGCCACATTCCAAAACCATGCAAGTTGGATTCATTGGGAACTCCAAATTGTCCATAGGTATGAATGTGAGTGTGAATGGTTGTTTGTCTATATGTGCCCTGTGATTAGCTGGCCACCAGTCCAGGGTGTACCCCGCCTTTCGCCCAAAGACAGCTGGGATAGGCTCCAGCATACCAGTGACCCTAGTAAGGATAAGCAGCATTGAAAAAGAATGGATGGATGGGTCGGTCCCTTTAAAAAAAATTCTGAAGGCATTCAGACAATTCAACCAAGAACTTTGGTTAGTGCCCTCATTTAAATATTACAAACTTTTATGACCCTACCTCTGAAAAGAATCGGAATCGTTGGAACCGGAATTGAAATTAGGAAACTGAACCAAAACCGAAAACAATGCCCAACCCTACCAATAAAATGGAGGTTTGTTGACATTTTCCTACATTTGCCTACATTTTTTTATTTGTATTGTTGTGTTTTAATATAATATAGTATTTCATACGCTTATCTAACTGTTGCTGTTGTAATTTCATGACAATGACAATAAAGCTTTTGTTTTTTCCTCTGCTCATTCTTTCGTTTGTGTTCCCAATCACCGGCATATGCACTGACGCCTTCGCCTGCAGATGTGTTCTCTTGCAAAGGATCGTGTGGGCAGCTTTGCAATCGAGTGTCTGCTGGTTCAGAGAGCTGGAATGAGCTGTTCAGTTCAACAGTTCGCGGAGCCAGGCATCCCACTGAAGAAAATCTTACTGCTCCCAAAATGGCCTGTCTACTGTTGTGTCTATCTTACCATTTTATGTCTATTGTTTTGATGCTCATATGCAGTGTATGTCTCAGTTTGTGACTCAAAGAACTTCATCCAATTTTTTGTGTTTGTAGATTGTGTTTGTATGTTGTAAATCTGGACTTGTCATACATAGTATTAGATGCAACAGCAGAAATCAACAAAAATATAATATTAACAGCAATAACTGTTACAGAGTTAGATGCTTTATTCTGTCTGCCGTTGTGTTTGTATTAAATGAGTTGGACATTGATGTAGCTAACAGAAAGAAAATGTGACAAAGGCAGGGGCCCTGTAGCACTGAGTTTCACCGAGGAGCTGACCCTCAATAATAATGATGGGTGACCAGTGATTGAAGTGATCGATCGTCGTATCTGCTCAGTCCCTGAAGTGGCAACTCAGGGTTAACTACAGAATAATGGGTAATGTTGATGGTAACATTGAAATCCATCATAACACCCTGATACGTGCTTTGTGGTTTGTAAGGATGGCATGCCCATATGACAGGTGACAGAAAGCCTCATGGTGGACAAGTGGTTCGCTTGGCTTCCAGCTTTGCTTCCAGCTACTTGATGCTTCCTCCCACGTCACAAAAAACATGCATGTTCGGTAAACTGGAGAGTTCAAATTGTCCATAGGTGTGAATTACTCTACATGTATATGATTGTATATACAGCATATGTGTTAATATGAAGCATATGTGTCCTGTGATTAATTGGCAACCTGTCTAGGGTGTAGCCCCCGTCACCTGATGTCAGATGGGGTAGGGTCCAGCTCACCTGTGACCCTAATGAGGACAAGTGGTTTAAAGCAATGAATGGCTGGACTTTAGAGTAAATACTATTAAATTGACTAGTTGGCTAATGGTTGTGGTTCACACATAAGAGAAACATACATAAGTGGCCTCATTTCTAAAAAGCATCATTTGTCTCAATAATCCAATGAGGTCCATTTGGCCTATCATTCATACATTCTAAATAGTTCTTTTCACAGACCAGAGTTGGCTAGTTTTTCATACCGGACAGTTTCGACTGCTCACTCACAGTCTTCTTCAGTGCTCACCAAATGTTCCTGGCGGGAAGACAGAGCCAATGTAAGTATACATCAGTTGAGAAGAACATCACAGGAACATCAGGTGACCACTTTGAAGAAAACTGCAAGTGAGCAGTCGAAACTGTCAGATATGAAAAACGACCCAACTCTGGTTTGTAAAAAAAAAAAATCATAAAATGTTTGGAATCACTTGTCTCAATTACTATTGTACTTGTACTTGTCCTCTCCCTGAGCCTGAGGTCTCTACATCTCGGCCAAGGAGATCACTGGCAACAAATTAAACTGTCACTGTGACATTTGTATCATAAAATGGATGCCTGAATATAAGAAACTGAATAAATATTAAATAAGACAAAATGCACCTATTGTTGACAATATGGTTTGGAAACACACCTGCCACTTGGTTAAATAAATAAAATTCACTTTTATTGAATTTTAATGTTAAAATCTCCGTGTTCCACCACCCCTACTACATATGATTTACGTCTTTGAAGGCATCTTCTAAATGCCTTATTCTTGTTCATTTAGTCATTTGTATGCGTGAAAATGCTTAATTCAGGCAAAGAATATGTAAAACATATAATTGTTTGCAATATATGTTATTAGGAAAGTGTGGTTGATGTGCAACAGGGATTTTGTCAATCTAACTTGTTCATAGCAATCTGTCAACCATTCCATGTCTGTATTGTCATTGGGTCTCTGTAAATGTACCAGCCAATCCAAAGGGTTGGGGGCGGGACTAAGAGCAAGCGCAAATTGGACAGAGAGGAGCGGGAAGGACGTCAAGCGAGCACAAGACATAAGTTAAGTAGTAACACGTAAGGCTATCATCGAAGGTCGACGACTCGTGGTCGTGATATTAACTTCTTTTGAACTGCAAAAGGTGAATATATGTGTAAGGTACATAAAAGATAAGTTAACATGGTTTAAAAAAAAAACGTTTAAAATGCATAAATATGTTTAGGGCATTTAAGAGTAGTAATAGTTCATGTCATACATATAAAATTCAGTTGTAAAAGAAAAAAGACACCCTACTATTTTTTTATATGTTTCTTTCTAAAATAACCTCCGTTGTTGGCGTTTGGATGTAATATCGCAAAGTCCACTAGGGGGTGCTCGCCGCGATGGTGGTATAGAGTAGGTGACAAAACGACAGAGGAAGAAATCCTGAAAACGTCAAGTCATCTTGGATTGTCTTCCTTATTCTGTACCACAGGTTAGTACAAAGTAGAGATAATTTATACTAACGGCTGTAAAGAGTTTAGAAAGTTGCAAGAGTAAACAGCTGACTGCTAAATGTTTGTTACACAATGTGTTGTTGAGCATTTGAACATAAGCAAAATGGCTAATGCTAGCAAGCCTTAATGTACAGCTGATAGCATGAAGCAGGCGGCTAATTGAAATATGTGAAATGTGTCTGGAAACAAATGGGTAATTGTTGACGTAATCATCTTATGATATCTGAAGTGTTGTTATTTTTGAGAGGAGAAAAAATCCTGAAGGTGAATATACGTCAAGTCATCTTGGATTGTCTTCTTTATTCTGTACCACAGGATTTTCAATGCAGACCCCTCTCCAGGTTGTGGAGGGGCAACATATGCTGTGACTACTTGTTGTAGCTGTAGAACTTGAAAATGTAATGCTATTTAGAAATCGCTAGTAGCCTAGCATTGCACAAGTGAGTAGGCCTTGATATCATAATTTAGCATTGTGATGTGTATCCAGCTAAAGGTAATGCTAACTCGACGTGTTTAGCATGTTTCATAGTATCTAAATGGAGTTTATTTGCTTAAAAGGAGGTGATGCTTTCCCGATGGATGGTACCTGCTGTTTTCTGCTGCCCTGCCATTTTTTCTGCCATCCTGTATTCCGGGCCGGGCCTGCTGAGTGACACCGCCTTGTCTTGCCTTGCTTTTGGATGTTAAGTATGCTGACATCAAAGAGATTATCTGAAAACTACATATCCACATGTGCGCGGGTTTCCCTAGCCACTCTCAAGGATTCGTGAGTACCCCAATTGACTTTATTTTGTGCTCTCCTTGCCATTTTGTTTGTAGGCCTCACCCCACCCAAGCAACAACACAGGGTATCTATTGCAAATACATTCATGTTCATCTGTTATATTTGAAATTTAGTTGTGGAGGTCTTTATTACAACTTAATAGTAGTATACATTGAGATTTTTGTGTACAACACACGGAAACTCAGGCCCAGTCTTATTGTATTAACCACTACAGCGTTTTATAAATTAACTACATTAGACCTAGGTCACAATAGTATTTTAGAAATGTGTTCCACTTAGTCTGTGGTATATCCCCTATCATTTTCTTTAAGCACAAATGGGTCTGGGTTCTTATGAGTTAAATTGTCTTACCATCCTACAAAACCTCAACCAATTATTTCAATAATGATTTATTTTCGCTCAATAATTAATTTTTGCATTAATCCATCATTGGTGTCCCTCTAATATTGACGTATCAGATAATTACTGCCATGACCTGTCCAGACCAAACGATCATTATTCATGTTAAACTGACATGCATTTTTGTGATGAGTTATTCATTACAGCTTTATTTCTGCTGGGATGACCTTATCCTAGCCTTTAACTAATTGATATGTTAATTAACTGTATTGGCAATATTGAACGCAACAGAAGCACACTTTGCATTAAGATGCGGTTATGTGCACACAGTGCAGTGGGTCAAAAGGCAGCTCTCTGAATCAAATACGTCTCTTGACTCTTGAATAATAAAACACACCAAACACACCTCCAATGTGACAGCTGCCTTTCTGAGGAAGATGAAGGTGATTTTGTGGTCAAGTATGTCTCCTCCTCAAGCAGAAGGTGGAGTGCATCCACCATCTCCACCACTGATGTCCTCATGGAAGGAGATTCCAGTAACAACCTGTGCAGATCTGGTCAGATCTGATCTCAAATAATTACTATTATATGTAATAAAATTAATAATTATATCATACTGTATGAGTCATATTAGACATTCTTAGACTAACCTTGATAAAAGAAAAGAATACACAAATATTTAATTTCACCATCACAATATAATCAGAGAAAATAAGACATTTAAGACATAAATAAGACTTGTGCCTGTGTGTGTTGCAATATATGATTTTGGACGTGTGGAGCACAGGAAGGGATGTCGGGGGTTCAGAGTTGAAGGGAACCTGGAGGCGATTACAGCCGCAACCATAGCCTGTGTTATTATTATGATGATTAGACAGTTACACACAGGCAGATAGATACTTTATTAATCTCCAAAAATAAATTCAGATTTCCAGCAGCTCTACAAAAATGCTATAAAAGACCTGCAATAAAAGTCTATTGTTCCAGCAAGCAAGGCTGATGCTTGTCTACCTCACTAAACATGACAGTATCATTACTGACTTAGTGGAAAGGCCTTGTGGTCCTTCATCCTCACAGGAGTCACAGCATTCATAGTACAGCAGTCAGAAGTATGGGCGGGTCTGTTCACACTGAGAGGCATGGACTATTTGCTTATTTTTCAAACATTTGTCAAGTTTTAAAATGTTATTTAATGTTTATACTGTGATTATATATATATTTAGATTTAGCATGTATAACACGTATTTAGATTTAATATTTAGACATTAATATTTAGCATATATGTATATATAATTTTAAAATAGATTTCACATTAATTAATTATATATAAGATTTATATTTAGATATAACATATAGCACTTACATGCAACATTTAGCATTACAAATTTATATTTTTTTAATTCTTTTACATTTAGTTTTAACATTTAGATTTACATTTTACAATAATGTAGTTGTATATAATATATATATATATATTTTAATTACAAGTTCCAAATGTTTTTGTCTCACTCCCCCTTCTTACTTTTGCATATTGTACTTCTTAAAACCTCAGTAAGGGCCGAATGTGCCAAATGCATATTCTAGCAATTTTTCAAATTTTTTTATTATTTTTATCAGGTCTATGTTTTTGGATTCTCAGAAATAAAAACGGTTCAAAAATATCGTGTAGCTAGCAATGCCATCTTTGAGCTGATGGTAGGGCTGATTTGGAGCCAGCTACACAAAGGAGCCATGCCATATCTCCTATTGGAGAAACCTCTTGCAACACTCTACTTTCAGGATCAGCAGTTGCAATACGAGCCGTGCACCCCTGCCGTGTCCTTGAATTAGTGCAGTAATGTGGACTTCATCTCGATATGCATCTGAGTCACGTGTTAAGTGGGCAATGCTATCCCAACAGACTTTGGGCAAGAGGCTGGGTACATCCTAGACAAGGGGTGTCAAACTCATGCCATGGAGAGCTAAGACACTACAGGTTTTCTTTCCAGACGTTCACTAAAGCAGGTGATTTTAATGATTAACCCTCGTTTGGTTTCACAAATTCACACCTATGTACGACACCTATGAATTGCAAACTGACTTATCATAGTCGGGATAAACAAGAGATTACTGTATTTTTACTTTTACAGAATAACATTGTTTTGGATTAGTGAGGTTCAAGGACGGTCTCTTTTTGTTAATTTCTACAGTGATGTTTCTCATAAACGCCATTATATTTGTCCCTAAGCAGAATGCAGTAGTCTCATCTGTAAATAGTACCTGCTTTACAGATGTAATTTATGTATAAGTTAGGATATACACATACACAATTGTTCAGTCCTCAGACTAACAGCTTTCTAGTCTTGCAGCCTTCTGCCTTCTAACCATGAACCTGATAGCCTTTAGCCAATGAGCCACCATCCTGATAACAGGTAGCCAGCTAACCACGAGCCAGTTTCCCAGTCCTGCCGTCTGCTTCCAAGCCTTCAGCCCTGCAGCCAAGACACCAACTCTTGAGCTGCAGTCTTCGTTCCAGTTTCGTAGAAGACAGTTTTATTGCCATGCATTGATTTGGCCTCATTTTTTGATGAACATGGTACAGTCATAGCAGTTATAAATCTGTTGTTGTGTGTGGCAACATACATATTCCCTCTGTTGTGGTAAAAAAAAAATGCAATATCCATAACAGATACTTGTTTATAATGGATCATACCTAGTTCATACGAGGAGCGGAGTCGCTTATAGCCATTTCTCACCACAATCAATGGCTTTTAGTTTTTTACACACTGGTAGTCCTGCAAAAAACGTGTAATAACCACATTACACGTTACCGATGCTGTGGAAGGTGCTAAAATGCTAAAGCTACTTACCATTGAGAGACGTCTTGTAGTAACCTCTTCTTGAGAAACTTCGGACTGTCCCGCCTCTACTTCTGGATCAGATACGGGATCCAACACATATGGCTGTATGTTAAAAGGGGACAATTTAAAAAGATGAATCGCCGTTTATTATCAACTCCTATATAGTTTATCAACTCCAATAAAGTTGGGTTTGCATCGAGCGGCACAACACCACAAGTCCTGCTAAGCACTTGGGAGTGTGACCAACAGCAGCGGAGTGGGCGTGCCTGGAGGCGGGCTGTGGGTGGAATAAATTAAAACAGACCATTTTCGCGGGAGCATGAAATCCAAAGAAATACAGCTGCAATAGATGCAGATTGAGTCCAACACTCAATACAAAGCGTCCAAAGATGAGCTTTCAGAGCATTTTTCAACTAATAATTCCACTGCTTTGGTGAAAAATTTTTTGCTGTTAATTCTAAACAAATTTAATGCAGACATTTTTTCCTAAGGTCTCTCCTCTTGTACTGAATATAGTGAGGATGTAATAGACATTGGGAATGTTAGCTCAGAACAGCCTTCCTATTTGAGCCAGTGGCAAAGCCTTGGGCTATGATGCTCGGAAAACCATTTCTCCTTACTTCTCACATTTTTGGAAAGAACACTTTTCACAGATAAAAGTTCAGAACAAATGGATAGCATCAGAGTTCATTCCCTTCTTGTGGTGTTGTGCAAAATATGAACCAATCCAAACGTCTGCAACAATTGTTGTTGAGGAAAGAGTTGTAAACAACTACAGTAGAGAAAGACTACAGCCTCTTTTAGCACAGCAGACAGGACCAAAAGTTAGTCAGCTGAATCCATATGAAAGATTTACACTCAGGGAGAGTTCTGAGAGAGCTACTGAAGGAATGATGAGAAGAGACAACCCACAAGTTTGTGGGAGCCACATTGGGAGCAAATTGCTAAACCAACAGCTTTTTGAGGGTGAAGAGAAATTAAGGTTAAAAAAATGCTATTTTGCATACCAGCAAAAAGATGTTTGAGCTGCATGATAAGGGTTGCCCGGGTGCAAAGGGAATGCATTCTGTCAGTTACAGTGTGAGTCTGTATCTATGTTAGTGAGCCTTTTCCTTCTCAGCCTGAATGTATTTACCTGAAATTAGTTATTCAAAGTCGGCTACAGCTGACCTCCCTTGCACCTTGGTCAATGAAATGTATCTATTAAGTTTGCTCACTTAAAATCCATTAGCTCTTCAAAAAAAACCTTGCTTCTCAGCACTTTTGCCCCACCTGTAATGCGTTTCCACATCAACAGCTCTTTGTCTAATTTGCTGATAGTGTATCCAATCTGGAAACCCTAACTCGCTTTCTCAAAGGGCCACTAAGGTGTCCTTTCTCTAACTGGGACCTGCTTAGTGGCATTTATTTTAACAGAGGGGATTTGCAAGAGTTGAAAACTTTAACGCTGCACTCCCTACAGGCAGGTCAGAAAAATCATACCAATATAATCATATATCATATATCTGATCACTGTTTCGTGGTTGAATACGGTCTAGTATTAGTGGGGGGGAACCATATTTAAGCAAATTATATGTATTTATGGCTTAAATTAAGCTTTTTCAAGCATAAAAATGGCTAAATGAGTGAAAATACAAATATTAAAAAAAAATGTAATACAAAATATTGAGGAGAGTAGTAGTCTCCAATGGTCTCTAAATGTCTATAACGTAACAAGTGGGCTGTCAATGATAACATGTGCACTTGTTATCGTATTTATTGTATATTATTTATTTATCGTTTTTATAGTCAAGATGGCTAGTGATATCAGGGGTTCAGAGTTGGGTTCTAGCCCTGAGTTATGGGCACAACAGTAGCCTTTGTTACTATGATGATGATGATTATTATTATTATTATGTTACTAACAATAATAAGTTATATTAGATATTGAAGTTATTCAAACCTGAAATAAAAGTCTCTAAAAACTACCTATACCTAGTGACTAGTGCAAAGTATTACATACCACAATTTTAATGTCTTCTGAATGTTTTATATTTGTATTAAAGTTCATTTAGCATTTTTTATGCTTGAAAACACTTGCTTTAGGCTAACTATTTTTTAAATTAGCTTAAATGTACATCTTTTTCCACTTTTCTGACCTATGAATTTAGTTAGAATGTTGTATTCTCATGTTTTACGATGCCAAAGTTTCAGAAAATGAGGTTTGCGCATTTGGACGTGAGCCCTGAAAGAAGTTTGGGATGGCTCAAAACACTCAAAAGGCATGGTAAAACTAACTTCCTTATATGGTTCATAGTGAGGCAGCACTTTGGGTGTGTGACCAATCACAGTTGAGTGGGCATGCCCAGAGGCAGGCTGTGCGTGGAATAAATTAAAACAGATCAAAAATACAACTTGAATAGTTGCAGATTCTGCAAAATCTAAAGTTTTCTGTGCGGGATATTGTTTGTAGATGCTCTATAGGAGAACACAACTCATTACAAAGGGTCAACAAAAAAGCACAATAGGTCCCCTTTTAATAAATTATTTTTTTTAATACTGTGATGGAGTGAAGCCATGCAGTTTAAAGCACAAAGGGGTGAGGGGCTGCTTATCCAATAAGATATAATATAAAAAGGAAATTTTAAAGCAATTTCTATAGTAATTTACTATTTTGTAGGTAACCAAAGGACTGGGCTCCAGTCGTGAACTCGCGTCCCTTCCCGTTCGGTTTGGTTTGGTTTTATCCACTTCGTGTGAGCAGTAGGGGGTGCACCACGACCCCACCTGCCACACATATCCTCATAAAGAATGCCGCCCTGAGCAATTGCCCATGTGACCCATATCAAAACCTCTTCACTAATACTACTACTACTACGACTAGTGTTTCCTGTGTAGTTTTTTAACCATTTGGATTTTCTGAATTCACATTTCTGAGCAATGCAGGTTACATTTATCACAGCACTGAAGCAAGCAAACATTTCCGTCCTCTTCTGCCCACTCTTCCCTCATTTCCTTGCACCATCCAAGCTACATTGGCAGACACAAGGGAGAGATTGAAAAAGCAGTAAAAAATATATATACAAATGGAATGCTCACTGATTGTGGTTTAACATGCCCTCCATGCCTTTCCCTGGGCTCCCCTCCTCAGGGGTTCACTGTAACCATCTTAAGTGCCATTCCATTTCTCTTAAAAGTCCAGTGAATGTTCATGAGTAAAGAACATCTTCAAGGGCGAAAGGAGAAAGGGGGTAGTAAATACAGGACCAGTATTGTCCACAATGACATATATACCTATGTATGCTTATTACATTACATTTTCAAAATCACTTAATGACTTTACTTTTATATGTTGATTATGGTTATAATCAGAATAAACAACATATTTATATACATCCATCTTCATTTGCTTGTCCATGTTTGGGTCAAGGGGGCAGCAGCCTAAGCAGAGAAACACAGACTTCCCTCTCCCTGGCTACTTTCCTCAGCTCCTCCCAGGGTATTCCCATTTCCAGGTCAGTTGAGAGACATAGTCTCTCCAACGTGCCGTGAGCCTTCCCCAAGGCCTCCTGCCAGTCAGACATGCCCTGAACACCTCCCAGGGAGGCGTCTAGGAGGCATCCTGACCAGATGAATGAGCCACCTCATCTGGATCCTCTTTATCTGAAGGAGCAGTTGGTCTACTCAGAGTTCCTCCTGGATTGACAGTAATTAGAAGTGTTGTTCATGTTGTTACATTGTTGGTACAGTGTCGGTTACACCTGATTTTCTATTGCTTTTTAAACTTTTTTTGTACTGATTGATCATTTATTCATAAGTATGTTAACATTATTCATCATCGATACCTGATTCTCTTACAAAACATAATCTAACAAATCCAGCAAACCCATAAACAAATCCTGCACTGTTCAGTATCCAGGTATTATTTCACAATCACACTGGATTCATTTTTGGCTAAAAAGCTACTGAATTGATTGAAATTTTGGATTGTTTTGTATTGTATCGTTATACATGAGCTAATATTGTCCTTGAATCGTATCAGCAACCACAAGTTGGGAATTTAATCGAATCATTATTAAAACAAATCGATACACTCCTAATAGTTAGCATTATGGAGAGCACCAGTGACTGAAGTGAGTTGTCACTGACAGCAGCTCCTGTGTGAATGTTCACTGCGCCATTGCAGTAGTATTTTACTACACTGGCCAAAATGTGTCAGCAACGTTACATTACTGAGACAACAACCACCAGGTATCCTGTCAATGTTCACTTGTGAGTCTATGTCATGTCTTATTTATGTTTATTTATGTTCAATCAAATGCACGTTTTAAAAGGGACAAAAAATGCAACACACACACACATTCTAAAGCACGTGTGCATACATTCGGTCACTTTTACAACGGTTCCTTGCTTGGTCTGCTTTGACTGCTAATATAGCTGGTGGCATGTTGGGGAACATGCCCTCCACGCTTGCCATTTCCACACCAAGCGAATTAGTCTAATACGGCAGCGTGAAATTATCCCTTTGGGGGAAGAGGGCATGTGCTCAATCAATCTTGCAAAGACTGCAGAGTTACTGCCTTGCCCTGTGTGTTCATGCATGCATGTGTGTATGTGTGTGTGATCTTAATGCAGCAGGAGCAGAAATAGTAATACAAAATAGATTGGTGTTGAAATTCTCTGGCATGAAATGCTAAGGAACCAGTGTGCACATGAGCACATAACTTTCCATGGTGTAATGCTTTTCTGACTCAAAACGTTTTATGCATTATTTGATGTCAACTTCTGAAGTGACGACATAAAAAGAGCTAAATAATTACTTGAGCCTTTTACGCATCATATGTGATAAATCAGTCATCTTAAAATCATCATCCTTAAAATGGAGATTAAAATGTTTTGTTCGTCTATAGTCACCATGACCAAAAATAAAACAGACATAAATAGATGTTTGCAATGTTTATTTTGTACAAGTACTTCAATTCAATAAATATTTTATTAGTCCTTGAAGAAATAAATAAGTTATGTTTGCATGCTAACTAGACACACACATGCTTGCTAGTACACATGTACTTGATAAAATTAATATTGATCCCCCCCCCCCACACACACACACATTTTTTTTTCGTGAACTATGAGGACACCTCTCTCCAAACAGGTTTTTTGGTGTATTAGGGTGGCACCCCTTTCCGCTTGTTTCCCAGAGGTGTGGCATATATAAAAAAAATTTGGTTTGGGCTGTAATATGCAAATATCACTTCAAAAGCCCTATACACAAAAAGCAACAGAAGTTACAATAACCTGACACTATGACGATTTGTAAGGACAAAGTTAATGAGCTGCTAAAACCCACCCATGACAAAATTGAGAATTATAAGCACCAACTTGATTCATAAGGACATTTGATACACACAAACACTGACACTAATGTGACTTGGAGGGTCACATGTGACTTGCTGGAACATGGATTCAAACAAACACAAAAATGAAGGTAATGTGCATTAATAGGACACACCCAGTACATGAGGACAAATAGCTGAACACAATACTATTGGGAAATTTAAAGACATACCTGATCTGCGGCATGTGTGTAAGACATGCTCAATATAAAATAGTCATTATCCACCTTGGGTAAAACCTAGCTATACATATCTCATAGACAAAGACATTACACCAGGTATAATCAGTTACGAGGAACCAACTTTATTTTTTGTGGCTTTGTCGCAACTTAATAGAGCTCAGCTCTTATCTTTTAACTTGTAACAAACACAAAACAACATCATAAACAAACAATGGCTCTCTCTCTTCACTTACTGGTTCTTCCTCTTCAAGGTTATGCCACGATATCTAACAAAGTCTCTTATATTTTGAACAGTGTGATTGGCAAGCACATGATGCTCAGTGGTCTGGCACTGCTGACACTGAATCATTGTCACTAGTTTACCCTGGTGGATGTAATCTTTAAAGTGTCTCATCACTGCTCCAACCTCAGCTGGACACCGGCTGCTTTTTTTTTCCTCCTCAGATCATCCACGTCAGCATTTTTGGTAACCACTATAAAAAAAAAAATAAAAACTATAAAAAAATAATACCTTGACCTATACAGGCAGTACCCTCTACATCCATGTTCCTTTTCACATTTGAATACAAAGGTTATTCAATTGTGTCGGTGCATGTGTGATTTACCACTTTGTTCATGGTGGGGTTTTTTTCCTGCTGGACTTTTTCTTCCTATTATCCTCTAAAAAACAGCAAATAAAACAGTATTAGTGTTTATAGTGTTAAAATTGCATTGTTATGTAACTTAATTATCAGTAAGAAAGCCAATCTCTAAGCACATCTCTCGATGGTTACTATGTCTTTGATCATACCGCTAGAAGCCTCTACAAGGGCAGAGTCATCTGTGACGTCTGTGGAATAAGAAAAACTGATTTAAGATAACCCCAACACTTGATTTTACTTACAATGTATGAAACAGTGGTTGGTGGACCGACATGAGATCATACCATCTGAGGCAGCTGAAGGGTTGTCAACAGTTTGCACAGCTCTCTCCTGTCCTGACAAATCCACATCAAGGTTTAGTATAGGTCATGTACTATGCAGGCTAGTGTTCATTCAAATGCACAGTACAGTTAATCCAGAGATGATATTGAAAAAGCTGTATCAGTAGCACATGTATTTGATATGCAAATTTGGCACTGCCACGGTAACAAGTGCTCTCTGCAAATAGGCTTTATTTGCAGTGCCACTGGTTAGCCATTGACTGGGTATATGTACTAGGTGTTGACATCTTCCGTGAATAAAGTACAATAAAGAAGTTCAATGAAATTGGAAACAACTGAGTAAAGACCATACTAAACCAGGAAGTGCAGTCTTTGCGTCTTAGATGGTTTCATGCTGGCTACACTTTCATGTTGCCCAAGAACTGTGGAACTACGGCAGATAACATTTAACAAACTACATCATGTTTCATTAGTTCTCAATGTCACCACTGGGCACCAAATAATCCTTTGTGTGTCTGCTGCCAACCTAGTATATACTGTGATTTAGGGGAGTGCATCATAGAACACTCCATATGTGGATTTATATAATTTGACATATATTCCATCTTTTCATACATCTAGCTGCATGTTTGAAGATTATCAGTCATTTAGATAGATTATCATTTAGGTAATCGAAAGTGCTATAGTAGGCAATTTGACTACTGGACTTGGGTTGCCTACACACCTACCCATGTCTGTTTGTGGACATGAGAGCTGATCATCTCCCCCAGCTTCACTTTCTTCACTTGTTCCAGAAGCAGTGAAGTCAAGGTTATCTGGGAAAAAAAAAATCAATTTCATGTTAACATTAATTTGTTTACATCATGAATTCACTAAATTGTAGTCTGTAGACAAGTCATGTTTTGCTAGATATCGTCAAGGAATGCTTGCCTACAAAATGTATGAAATGTTAATATCACCTAAACCTTTAACAATACCTAATATCTCAATCTCTTCAACAGTTTTTCCCTGACGGATCCCTTCTCCATGGCAAGCAGTAGTTTGGATATTTTGGCCAGCTGCGTTGTCACCTCTGGAAGCCTGTAGTATTCTCTGTGGACACGAATATCATGGCCGAGGAAGTCAGCAACTTGGTCCAGTTCATGGTTTTTGAGGTTCAGGACCTGGGACAACGTTGCAACATGTTTGCGTAACTGGGTTGACCTCAGGAGTTCTGGGTTCTGAGCACCACATTCCCTAAACAAGTCCCTAAACAATCCTGTCCTCTGTAAGAAGTTAAACAGTGGGGCCTTCCAAACGAAAAATTGTTCTCCTCTGGAACTCCACATTCCTTCCGTTTTGTGAAGAGAAGTGTCAATGAATCAACCATGTCCGGTGATAGCAACACAGCAACTTTTCGTCCTCTTTTAGCCCTAATTTCCCACAGAGTTTTTGTTCAAACTTTGTGAGGCCAACGGCAACATCCTTATGGAGGGGCGTTCTGTCTCTGCAGAGGAAGCTGTTTAATTGCATTTTTGAAACTTCCCCTCCACGTCTTCGGTGGAATAGTATGATCTTTGCCAAAGTTGCTCTGCAAAGTTCACCATACACTTGTGGCGAAGGCATTTTTCCCAGGTTCTCAGATGCCAAATCTGTTGTCTTTTCAAGATGTTGATGAAGACAGGCAGAGTGGATGGCTTGTTAAGGGTGTGGTCAAAGCAGTGTGAGAGACAAGTTCAGACCACTTGGTTTCTCCTAGTTTTGCCAGACATTTTTGAAGATGTCACCACAGATGCCTCCGAAGATACAAAGCATGGCAATACATACAGTGCACATAATGTTTTACATCTTGCTCATTCTTGGGTTTTTGTTTCATTTTCAGTACTCCAGTCCCACACACACACACCATATTTCTGTATGCTACCATATAATTGTACAGGTTTAAATTATCACACACATTCACATATTGTATTTATAAGCAGAGGAAAACCCTGATGCGTTACAATGGTAACCCCACGCCAAAAGGAGACGAAAAAAATCACACCCTTTTCTTGCTCTGATTTGGGGGCTGGGTCGGTAGAAGCATCCTTCAAAGCTTGAAGGCTGAAAGGCATTTTGAAAGGAGCTATGAGAGGACAGGATGATCCTCCACCCTTTGCAGTAGCGGAATTGGTTATTTTTGTTTCAATCAGTCACACTGTAAAATAAATACGGTGAATTTCACACATTGAGTCTGAAAAATCTTGTGCTTTCATCCTCCTCAATGTATTCATTGAGGTGTACCCCAGGGTTCAATGCTGTTACCAACATTGTTTATGTCCAAGGTTTCCAAAGTGGAGTACACAAATTGTCATGGGCCTACACAAATAAAAACGTAGGGGTGCTCTGATTGATCGGTCTTACTTACCAATACTTACTTTGAAACACCGATCACCTCTGCTGATCAGCTGCAGCTCAGTGTCCACTGCAGCCTTCAGAAAAAACATGTCTGCCGTGTATGAGGACGTTGATGACAGACAAGTGCTGGCATTTTCTCTCCTCTCCGGGCACAGAAGAGGCTGCAGTTCAGAAGGCAGCGAATGCGGTTGTAAAGGCGTAGCATAGGCGGGCAAACCTGCTTTTCATTCAGGTTTTTAAGTTAAGAATGTGAGAAGACAAGAAATAAATGTATTGTGAAATACTGTGGATACAAGCATTTTGTTTATGTTCTGATAAAACAAGCATATTGGCTTTGTTTGGCTTGAAATAAGCTATAAATAAGCTAAGCACTGTTTATGTTATAAAAATGAGTGGCTCTTGACCATTTTCATTTTGTAAATGTAGCTCTCAAAAGAAAACAAACTTGGTAGCCAGGAGTAAATTTAAATGTGTATAATGTATGTGACCGGTATTGGTATCCGTATCAGCATCGGCCAATTTCACTCATGCATTATCGCAATCGGTATCAGCAGCATAAAACTCTGATATGGATCGGATGCACAACCTTGAAGATAGCACCTTTTGTTTGAACCCACCCCGTTTTTTATGTGAACAAAAGTATCAGAACATGTGATTTACCAATGTATTTTGTTACCCAGGTGTGTCCTATTACATTACGTATTCCATCAATAAATATCACTTATTGTCTACACTCAGTTTCAGATTGGTCTGGATAGTTTTTGTCTTTTGGTCATGGCTGAAAAACAATGTGAATCTGGGAGAAAATAGAAAATCAATCAGGACTGTTGCACAAACATTGGCCTTAGCCATTACAACCATTTGGAATGGTACAACAAAGGAAAACATCAGACATTGGTGACAGAAGCATTGTAAGCGCCGCAGTAAAGAAACACCTTAAAACAACTGCTGGTGTCATCATCGACAACATCTAGAGGGCAGGAGCGAAGGTATCACTATCTCCTGTTCAAGGAAAACTTGCGAACCACTCATGAGCACGAATAGGAAGATCAGGCTGGAATTTGCCAACAAAAAAATAAAGATATAGCCTACAACATGAATTTGTCTTGCAATTGTTTCATTTAGTTTTCTTACCATCAAACAACACAGTTGACAGATCAATATTGAAGTCTCCACATGTGAAAATTGATTTTTGACTATTGTCTATGAAAGCTGTTTTGATGCAACCCTCAAACATTTCTCTCCTTGAATTTGGAGTTCTGTATCGGCAACTTATTGTATGTTTTGCTTTTTTCTTTACAGATGTCAATGGTAATACATTCTAAAATATTGTCAATGGCAGTTGACATGTTCTTTACCACTTTATAGTTCAGTTGTTTGTCCACACACAGCAACGACTCCTCCCCCCGTGTCGTTCCTGTTGATGCAGGTCATCTTGTAACCCTCCAGCTCAAAGTCATAATAATAATAAATCCAAATAATAAATCATACCACATGATACTGGCAAATACTGGCATTAATTACAGGTTAATTACACATTAATTACATGACATATTCAGCCCAAATGTCCCTGTCACTACAGATGCAAAAATGTAGTTTGTTGATGCCTGTGAAACAGTGGGCCATGACTGACAAGGACAATTACATGGTTAGGGGACCTGGTTGCCCATAAAGTAGAGTGGCTAAGAAAGGGTACATTCTTATTCTTCTATTCTACAATCAAAAGCAGTATTGTTTTCTCAGACAGTCTGGAGGTGTGAATGCAATTTGTAATGCAGTGAGCCTACTGAGCAACTAACAAGTGCAGGCAAAAAAAATCACTGTCTGCTAAAATGAGCACAACTTTAGAGCTTGTTTGGCATCTTCTGAGTTCATATTGTGAGTGAACCCTTTGCAGCAGCATGTTTGAAATCCCACCATGCCTCACTTCATTCTCATCCGACACAATGATTGTCATCATCATCTGATGAAAACGGATTAGATGATAAACGGGTTTAGAATGGAAGAGTGCTTGAATGTTCAAGAGGAACAGACACGCTTCATTAAAATTACGCGAGACAGCAAACTACAGATACAGATTACTAATTAAATCAGCAAAACATAACGTGCTTCTGAGAGGAGGCAGCTGATTGAGTTTAAGTTGAACTACATCAAAGAGAATGCACTGATAAAAGCATCAAGTATTACCAAGCTATCTTGAACCCCTGAATTAGAAGTTGAGGAGAGACAGAAGAAGGGTAACAAGTATGGTTTTTATGCACAATATTGTCATAGATTTACAGATTTACGTACTGTATGTATTGTCAAGGGCTGTTAAACTGACATACCACCTGAAAGTGAAGGGAGGATCAGAAGGATGATTTTGGAAGGACAAGTATCACTATCCTTATGATGCCACAATGTCAACAAATTTAGCTACGTAGAAAAATTGTGTTTTAATGGCCAAATACAGTTAAAAGTTTTTTTTCAGCCTCACTTGCGGAAGGTAATCACGTGGGCTCTTGTTTGGCCTGTAAACCAGTTGGAAAAATTCCATGCAGAACTTGAATTAGGCATCTTCCCCGTTCTCTCTTGGCACACCCAATTTGGCAGTGATGGCGACGTATGATTGGGTGCTCAATATGGCGTCTACATCACCCGAGTTTCCAAGTTCTTCGGAGTTTGCGAGCCAGCATCTCAGACTGGAACAGTGGAAAGGAGTAGGAAGAAGCTTTGCAGCTAATAGCTTAGAAAATACACAGTTACACAGTTCAAAAGAACAGGAGGTCACTAACCCAAACAACTATCTCACTCAAGCTGCAAATAACAATAACACAACACCACAGGATGTGTCTCCCAAGGGTCATGCTCCATGGAGAATCAGCCAATATCATGAATGGAAACTGATAAAACCAAGGGTCGGACACCAGCTGGAGCCAACAAAGCCTATCCAAAATATACCAGCATAAATGCAAAACCACACTCTCTTCTAGGCATGATAGGAAACCCACATAACTTTTTCTAACATGCATACAAGGTTGCATTGCATGTAAAATCTGACCTTAAATATGCACATGGAAAGAAGCAAGATTCGTACCTTAGCTTGACAAAATATTCTGTCTGTGGACCTATTTTTAATTTTCGTTCAATACCCCTAACTTAGTCGTCTCATAATACAGTGGAGCCTTGGTTAACAACATTAATCAACCCATTAATCCAAGCGAAATTGGACTCAATCAAATTTTAACATAGGAAATAATGTAAATTCTATTAATCTGTTCCGGACACCCAAAAATGTTAACACAAAACACATTTTATGGACAATAACTATAGATTTACATGCAGAAAATGATGCAAAACTAATTGCAAATGACCAATGAATGCCCAACTGAACATTTAATATCACTTTTACCTAGTTTTTTTTTTTTTGGGGGGGGGGGGGCACAAAACCATCAACTAACAAAATAAACACATTACTCTGTTGCACTAGTATTAGTGCAAGGTTTATTTAAAACAAGTGTAAAACTTGCGTACAAAAAAGGTAAAGTATTCAAATGTGGGAAAGCTGTGAATAAATTCATTGACTTTGCAAGTAATCTCTGCCCTCTGATTTTCATTCATGTCGTTGGTAGTTTTTTACCTGCATGGTTGTGAAATGTGTCTTAAATTAAATTACTAACGTGTTTCTCTTCATCTTTCTCCCGCTCCCCTGTGGTCGGTGCCCCCTGCTTCCCCTGCTATCGTTGCACCTTCACATTTATCTCCTTGTTACTGGTGTTGGTGAAGCCGGTAATGGCAGTGCTAGGAGCAGACCATTACTGTCACTGCTGTCATCACGGGATTATTACGGTTGTGCCTCCATTGTTCTCTCCTCCCTCCCCCGGTTGCTCAATCCATCTATTCTGTTTTTGTTGCAGAATAGTATATAACTGCACTGAGACATGATTGATAGTGAGACAGTGAGCAAGTCCGTTAAATATTGTCAATGGAACATTGCCCATTGCAAATAGGGTTAGAAACAAATGACAGGAATTAGACCAGGTTGTCTCCCAACAGAATATCCTTGAAATTGTTTAACATTACAGGTGGCTTTCTATGTAACGCCTCTATATCCTATTATGCAACGTTGTTGTGAGTTATGCTGACCTTGGCTCAGTCAAGCTGTAGTTCAACACTTTGGACCATTCTACAACATAATTACACTTTGTTCATTCTACATTATTTTCTCTCTTATCATCCTCTGTCTCTCTACTCAGTCTTAAACCGATCAGCCGCCCCAAAGAGTTGTGTTGCACGTTTTCTTCCCTTGAGCGAGTTTTTCCTCACCTCTGTTGCCCAGTGATTGCCCATGTGGGTTTCAGTTGTTTCTCTATGAGGAGTGTGTTTCAACAAAATTGCAGTTTATCAACACTTATACCATTAATCAACTCTAAAACAGTTTGCGTCACAAACCGGAACTCTTTCTATGCACTCGGCAGTGTGACCAACCACAGTTGAGTGGGTGTGCCTGGAGGCGGACTGTGGGTGGAATTCATTAAAACAGACCGTTTTCGTGGGAACCACAAAATCCAAAGAAATACAGCTGAAACGGTGCAGATTCTAGCAGAACTAGAACGTTTTCTGTGCTGGTTATTGTGTGTAGCTGCTCTACAGGAGCCCACAACTCAATACAAAGGGACGAAAAATGAACATTATAGGTCCCCTTTATGTACAAAGCATCAGTTTAGGCATGTGCAAACCTGGTATTGGATCGATACCAAAATTTGCCTGGGGCCTGACCACATACTATAGAACATGACTTCATATATAATTGTATTTATCGTTACTCCCTACATCCCTTGAAGCAATATTATGGTCAAACGTAGCGAAAGGGTGGTAGCATTACGTCAAAGTGAGTATTTTTGAGTGTGTTGGATTTGCAATGAATGAAGCATTCCCAAGCCTGCGTGGTGTGTGATGACACATCCGTCATGTCTGATAACAGCAACAGATTCAAATCTACAGTGTCTGACTTTATAATGCTGCTCTCCGTTGTTGTGTGAGCAGTAAAGAAAAGATTATAAAAGTAGTCACATCGGAAACGTTACGCCAAAGTTGCAACAGCATTTATACCATCTGTTGTTGACCAAGTGTTCCAAGCTTTATCTATCAGAGTGGGACAACTTTTTGAGGTTATAAAATTTGTCCAGGCAGTCGGGTCACAAGCCGATCGATAGGGTGTGTAGTTCACATCTGGCATCTTTTAACCATAGCAACGTAAAACAGGTAGTGCTACATTTTTATCACGTAGTGGAGGGGAACTTTTCCTCGATTCAGTAGACACGTAAAAAACAGTCTGATACCGTTGTGTAAATCAAACTGAATGCAATCACAATATAATAAACTCTCAATATAGTGCACAGCAATAACAATCTAAAAATAACTCAACATTGTTCAAACGTTAATGTCCATATTCACAATACGACCAACCTTGTTCAGCTGTAAACACACAAAAGAAACAAGAAAATTTAACTTTATCAGTTCATTCCTCAACAACAAATCCCTCCAATTCTTCTTCTTCAATGTCCAAATTGAAGAGTTGGGCGAATGCAGCATCCAACCTGCTTTGCTCCGTCTCGTCAAAGTTGTCATTCCAATCAGAGTCGCTGCTGTTGTCTGGCAGTTCAGTGACAATTCCTGCCTTCCTGAAAGCTCGGACCACAGTTGAGACTGATATATCAGCCCAGGCATTTACGATCCACTGTGTGTTCGCCTTCTGTCATCCATTACTCCCACGCAGTTCGTAGTCTAGCTTTGAATGCCCTGTTGACACCAATATCTAGCGGCTGGAGTTCTTTGGTCAATCCACCCGGAATGACGGCAAACACTGAATTATTGTGCTTCACTTGTTTTTTTACACCATCGCTGATATGGGAACGCATGGAGTCGTATAT
The DNA here is from genome assembly GCF_030265055.1 of Doryrhamphus excisus. Lineage (NCBI taxonomy): Eukaryota > Metazoa > Chordata > Actinopteri > Syngnathiformes > Syngnathidae > Doryrhamphus > Doryrhamphus excisus. Next base: position 6,438,125 of record NC_080486.1, read on the forward strand.
CAACATCCTTATTGATATACGATATATATCAATATCCCTATTGGTATACGATTTATATATTGTATACGTTTATATTGTTTATTTTTCTATATTGTGTATTTTGTACTGCTTAACTGACTCTGTACTCTTGCTGCTGTGCAATACAAATTTCCCCACTGAGGGACGAATAAAGGCATATCTTGATATATATAACTATCCCTATTGACATACGACATATATAACTATCCCTATTGATATACGATTATATATAACTATCGCTATTGATATACGAGTGGAGCTGTGTGAAAAAATCCACCCGGTCTCTTGACGTAAACACTCACTCATCTTTTCTTCATCCATCCATGGCTCCCCTCGAGTTAGCTTTGATGACGACGCCGGCTGGAAAGTTTTCTTTTGGCAAGGTCCCCCCCCCCCCCCCCCCCCCACACACAGCAACCACCCACACTCAACCCCGCTTTTCCCAGTCTTTCCTCACTCCAACCCTTAAATAACAGGTATTCCAAACCCATTAAACCAGTCGACTATTTTATTTCAACATTTAAACATATTGACAGTTTTAACATTTTCTTAGTTGACATCAACTATTCAGGTACGAAATGCAATGCACCGCACTTTTGCTGTGGCAAAGTCGTCCATAAGGTCATTGAAGTCCAGCTTCTTTGCAAGTCTGCGCTCTATAGAGAACATTGCCAGCCCATCAAGCCTCTCCAGTCACATGTTTGAGGGCAGCTAGTTCTTTATGAGCTTCATTTTACTAAAGGCCCGCTCAGCTCCAGTCACAGTCACAGGCAGGGACAGGAAGATCCTCAACAAGATGCAGAGGTCCCCGTAGATCAGGGTTCTCAAACTCAATTTACTTGGGGGCCACTGGAGCTAGGGTCTGAGTGAGACTGGGCTGCATCATGTTTTGCAAAAAAAAAAAAACGAAAAAACGCATTTATTAAAAACAAAAAAAATTTAAAACTTTGCTTTGGTTCCAATTTTCTACAAGAAAAGCTCTGATAAAACATTTAACTGTTCTCAAATATCTTACTTTAATTTTTCTACACAAAAAAGATGAAAAATAAATAAACAAATCAAGAATAAAGAAAATCAATCAATCAGTAATAAATAAATAAATATAATAATAATAATAATAATAATAATAAAACGGCAAATAATAAAAACTTAAGAAACCACATATAGTTGGTGGGTAGACAAATTATTTTTTTTCAGATTAAAATGAACAAAGCATTATTAGAGCCCTGTAGACATGACAAAACACGACTATAGTCACATTTATACTCTTTTTATTTACAACATATTGCGCAACTGCAGGGTCTTGAGACACATGCTAACTCGCAAACTAGAGAGCTAGCGACCTAAACGGTAGCCTTCAAGTTATTTCCTTTAAACTTAAATAGCCAAAAACTTACCACTTCCACACGGATAGAGAGGATAACTATTAACAGTTATTTAACCTTTAACATGAACATTAATCAAACGTAATAATTTTTTTCTGGGTGCATGATACCATACAGCATCCATATCAAACTTGCGCGGGCCGCACTAACATTAAACTTTCATATCAAGGCGGGGGCCTCAAACTAGTGTCCTGCGGGCCACATTTGGCCTGCGGGCCACGTGTTTGAGACCCCTGCCGTAGTTGCTCTGTAGCCCTATTTTGTGTATGGCATTCAGTCCATCCAGGGGTTCAGATTTTCTTGGAATGTTGCGCTACATTTCTTGATCAGGTCATCAAGGGACTCTGTCAGGTCAGGAGAGCGCTGTGCATGCTTCACTGATGCTCCCCTCTGGCATATCTCTGAATTTCCATAGGACACAGAACTCTCTGCATATCGGCTACATTGATGAGAATCGTGTTTCCAATTGGGACATGATGCTGTCCATTGTAGCATGAAACACCTTGTCTCGGAAGAGGCTCTCTGGACTTTGCACCTCGGTCTCTTGTTCTTCTTCCTCATCAAAGAAGCATTTCCTCTTTCTCCCCCTCACTTCAATGTTGGCATTGATGCCCAAGGATGTCGCAACAGAAGTCGCCTCTTTCAAAAAAGTGTCCCAATAGGAACGAATGTAGGCAATCTCCCCCTCCAACTCTTTAATATTGGCTAATATTGGACATCGAGTGAGATGGCTAAGGACTGGCTTATGAGGTTTTGTCTTCAGTGCATTGCATCATCTAAATTGCGAGGAGGAGGAGAATGATTAATCACATTTTCATGAGGGACCAGTTCTGGGCTCCCCTCATGGGCCCAGGACAAGATACCTGTTTGCCCCCCCTCCCCCCGTCAATGGCCCTGATAGTGACTGTTGAGACACTTCTACTTGCTGCTCTCTGTTCAACAACCCACTGTTTGAGTTTGTCCTCTTAACTGTAGCCATCTTGCTTTGTTCCCTCGAAAACTTCTTTACTACTGCGTTACTGATAGCCTTGACTTTAAACTCTGCATCGTAAGGGTATGTCTTGGAAGGAGCCATTTTGGACTCTTACCCACACACACACACACAAATGGAGATGAAAATGCATGCTTGCGGCTCAATATTGATCATAGATAAGGCACACCAGATTAAACCATAAGACGCACTGTCGGCTTTAGAGAAAATTGAAGGCTTTGAAGTGCACCTTATAGTGTGGAAAATATGGTAAGTAATGAGGATTCACTTACAGTATTCTACCTATAAAGCCTTCTAAAAACATCCCAAAAAACAACATTTTATATTGACACTGAACACACCATGTAACCATCAGGCACATTGATGAGAACAAGTATTACTTAAAGTCATTTGGTCTTTTTAGGGTTTGTTCGCTCAATTGTTCGTTCCTCGTGATGCAGACTCCTGGGGGACTGTCTTAGTCAACAGATAAACAAAGCCTTTCCATCGATGGGGACGCTGTGTACCACTCAGTGCAGTGGAAACACGTGATTTCTGGCAGCATGGACTGAAAAGCTCCACAACTACACCACCAAGTTGTGGTGGTCCTGACTCTCTCAACCCCCAGCTGCTCCCATGTTTCACCATCTCTTCTAAAACCTATAGCTCATCCTCTGTATATTCCAGCTCAAAAAGATAAGGTTGGGGATCAGCATTTGTCTTTCATGAAGTCTGTCAGGATTATAGGTAGCAAAAACGGAACATTCTCTTTCTGCTGTTGATTATGGAAATAGCATCAGTTCTTATGCCCCCAGGAAAAAGCCATTACCAAGATTACCAAAAATTACCAAGATTATTACATTTTATAATGAATGTGTCTCTACACACACAGCATGTGCAGAAAATATTGTTAGAGTTTTTTTGTATGTTCTTTAGAAGACTGAAAGATAAAATAGGTGCATCTCCATTACCTGCATTATTAGTGATATTTTTTTTTTTTATATTTCTTTGCGCACGGTTTAAACATACTTCACACCTGTTGACAACAAATGTACTCACTGGCACACCATTGGCATGCCAAATTTCAAACCACTGCGGGGATAAGTTCATGCTTTTTTGGCAAGGTTGCTTGAACAGCAGTCAAACACAAAATGTACTAATGGTCTGGTGTGTTTCCAGAAATGAGCGCTATTAATAATAGAGAGCCCATTGGAGTGTGCGGCCCCTATTATCTCTCTGAGCAGTCTTGTGGGGATAATGTCAAGGGTATTGGATGGCTGTCTCAAATTAGTATTCATATGTGATGTTAGCCTCAAGCAACCAAGCAAATTTAACTGGTGCAACTGGGGTTCAAAGCAGAATTAACGAGTTATTTTTGGTATGGTCACTCATACAGTATTGACCAAGTCATTAAGCTGTGATTTTACCACAAATAAAATACAGTGGAATGACTGTGAGCATGAGCAGAAGTTCATTGCTTATCAACATTTATTTAAGTTCAACACCGACTGTATAGCAGTGGTTCTCAAACATTTTTAAGTGGCGTACCCCTTCAGATATTTGACCTGAAACCATGTACACCCATACTCCAGCACACTTAAAAAATAAAGCCTTTTATAGGGATGACCAGTTCAACACTATCTGTGTCTGTTCACGTGTATCTGCACTCGGGGTGGCGGGGCCTCAACCAGAAGTGCCATGGTTTAACCGGAAACGTGTGGGGCTTACATCTCTACATTATTTTAAGTCTGAAATTGGCATGGATTGGTCAGAATTTGCTATATTTGTTATTGTCTCGCTATATTTGTACTGTGCATGTGTGTAAGTGATCTGTTAGACTTACACACATACACTTAATGCAAACATGCAATGATGGTAGGGAAATCAGGGAAATCATCTTTCAGCCTTGTTCAATGTACTTTTCTCAAAAGACACAGCGTTCATTACTTGAAGCAAAGTTTTCCAAGTGACGTCATCTCACCAGCCAAATTAGACGAGAGCAAATAAAAAAAAAAAACAGCTACCGGCCCCACAGGGGTCGGCCTAACTCAGAGCGGAATATTACTGTCTTTGCTGTCATCATGGGACTCTTACTGTTGTTGTGTCCATTGTTCTCCCAACTTTCCCCAGTTCGCTCTACCCTCCTATCCTGTTATGTCATGGAATATGAAAATAAGTGGCACTTCAACACGACTGACGGACGTGAGCGTGTGAGCGTCTGTATATTAAGTGAAACGATGGCTGTAACCTCTATTTCTTTGTTGATAGCCTTGTCTCTGTTAAACTAACCCTACCATTACAAAATATGGAGTCTCATATCTTTGTTCAGGTGCAAACTTACAAAATCAGCTGGGGATCAAATTATTATCATTTTTTATTTCCCCTGCTGTACTTTTCTCCCTGCCTCAAATGCCACTGGATGAACATATGGCTTCGGATTCATCCTTTCTGTGTGGCTTGGTGACGACTCACAAACTTGTCAAGCTTGTCTAGCTGGTCACCTGACCCTGTACTTCGGCATTTGTCCCAAAAACAGAAGTTCTTTAAAGCTTGTCCGTTTTGCTCTTTACATTCCATTTTCTGCCCTACTAGTTTTGGCCTTCTGAGACTTGCTAATGTGATGCTCAAAGTTTCAAGTGGTTTTCCAGCAGTGCGAAACAACACATTAATGGTTTGGAATCCAGGCTGAAAAGTGTAAAGGAACACATTCGTCCACACTTGTCAGCTGGATTGCACTTGGCATTCTGTGAAAACATTTCTGTTAGCACGTCTCATATTTGTTTTATAAGTTGTTATAAGCCATTAGACCTGATAACTGTCAAAAGGAAAAAAGTGGGAATTTCATATTTTTACACATTGGGAGTGCAATCTTTAGCTCCTCGAAGAAGTTTGAATAAATTATTACAGCTGGCTTTTTACCACATTGTTTAACTGTAATTAAGATGGTAGTGTGTGAACTTTAAGAGTGCTCATCCCCCAATCAAAATGTTAATAAAACATTCATTTTTAATTATGAAATACATTTGGAATATCATGTGCTACTTAATCTTGTGCACCTAATTAGCTAGTCTGTTGAAGTATCAAAGAATAATGGAGAATGAATACTCACAGACTACAATATAATGATACTAGAATTTTAGAGTGGAGGAGAGACGGTCCCAAAGCAGAACGTTTCCACCTCTGTGTTTGACAGTGAAGATATTCTAATCATGGCGTGTCAAGATGATATTGATAGTTGAGTGTTGAAAGTAGATATTATTATTTTTCAGTCTTCTTGGTTCCCATAGCAGATCTTCTTGACACACACACACTCACATAGCACAATCAGAGTTACGGAACAGTTACATATGACTGATGAAAAAAATACTAGAAGAGACACCCTGGTCTGCTCCGCTCTTCGTCCAGCTTCCTTTTAGGTGTAGAGTCCAGCGCTGTAACCAGATATCTGGTGAAATGGTGAGAAATACTGCTCTGCTAATGTTGTGTCTGCTATGCTTAATGGTTGAAGTAAAGCATTAATAGTTCCAGCTTGTAGCTCCATTCCCCATCTCTACACAACGATGGCAGCACGCTATTTTGTCTTATTCACCAGTCTTTGTCCATTTGTGTATTTATTCGGAAGGACGGGTTTTCCCAAACAGGAGACTTTAACTTTAAGAAATTGGTACGCCTTTGTACCAAACAAAGGTTCTGCACCAAAATGGAATATGTGTACTGTTACATCCCAAACATTCATTAAAGGTGAACTGTACTTTTGGGGGAATTTGCCCATCATTCACAATCCTTATTTGAAACATGAACACATATTTCTTTCCCTTTACAGTGCATTATTGTCACGGTTCGGCATGTCGGTGATGCGGTGCGACCCCAGGATGCAGAGATGAAGCGAAGGTGCAGGTAAACGCTTAGCTTTTATTTTTGAAAACAGGCGAATGCAGCACTGGCATACAACACGTAGCAAAGAACAATGCACCAACAAAAGGCAGACGCACCCGGCTGAACTAAATACAACAATCAAATTAGAAACAGGTGCGCGTAGAAGAGGGTGTAAAAGTGACGGAACACAGGACAGACCAACACAGGAAAAACTACAAAATAAGAGCATGAAAGCAGGAACTAAAGCTAAGAGGAAAACTAAGAGTTGTCAGGAGGGGGTGAAGCCCAATCGTGACAATTATAACACAAGAAAACAAGTTAATATGAGCAAGCTAGCACGTCATTGGGACACACCTTTTTCAAATTTGAAGCTGTCAAAAACATGATGGGCAAATTTGAAAAATAATGTGCAGTTCTCCTTTAAGTGTGGCTGTGCAGAAAAAAAAAGGAAAAGCAGTCAGTCCATTTGAATCACTCAGACATTTGCCGACAGAAACAGTATATTTTTTATCAGTATAATGATGTAACTGTGCTGCAACAGACTGTCCAAACTGGGTCATCCCATAGACACTTTTTTTGTCGATATCTTGTCATCAATAAGCAGAAGGCGCAGCAAATTAGGCTATCATCTACGTAAAGTCAGCAGAATATTTCCATGAATAATCCAAATGTAGAAATATGAAATCTCCTTCTGCAAGAGATCAGAGTGCAACACTTTGCCAGTTTTAACATAAGTTTTTCTTTGCGAGGATCAAAAACAGTGGATGAGATTGCAAAGAAGTGCAGCTCTGTGGAGAGTGGCTCTGTCGAGACCTCAAAGAGGATTATGTCCTCTTACCAGTCTGTGGGCTTGTTAATACAACAGCAGCAGCGCTTAAAGATCTGCTCAGAATTTTGTTCAAGCACATACTGATGCAAGTGCTTCGCGTAACGTGAACTTTATAAGACATATTTTATACTGGGATGATGCTTTCATGAAGAAAATGGGGAAAGAGGACAAATTCCACAATCTTTTGCAAAGTATCTTTCAAACATTTCAAACAAATGCATTCTCACAAGGCTCCCCTAAGCACCATGCGGCAGTCATTATTCTTTAACTTATTAATCATGATTAATCACCATTTGCAACTATGTCTGAAATATGACAATTTTACTATATTGTGTTAAAAGAGACATGAATATACTATATGTATTTGTATGTACTAACAAGCATCTTACAGCAACTCTGGTGTGTTCAAGAACCTCCAAACAATGGTCTTAAAAACATGATCAGCGACACGCAAGGACATAAATCATAAATTGTGGGCTTTCCATCAGTGGTATGTGTATGCTATACATTTTATCTGTATTGATGTACTTACGATGAATGAGTGTGGATATTCAGCGTATAATTAAGTAACTAACAATAAATGAACAGTTTTATGTTGTAGGGCAGTTTATATGTCGACCTTTAATGTCTTCTTTTTGCCCAAGAGGTGATGATGCAACTCTACAATGCAAGAGAACATGCTTGATGTTGTTTTAAGCCGGAAAAACAACCACACGGCAGAAGTGCATTTTATACAGTAAGTATTGCGGCTCATCCTGTACATCAGCGGTTCCCAAACTTTTGTACTCGTGTACCCCTTCAGACTTTTGGCTTGAGGCCATGTATGTACCTATCCTGTACACTTGAAAAATGTATTGTTCTTATTTTAAACAGAAATCATGTTTAAACATGTGGGGTTGATCTTGGCGAATCAACCCCACATTCTCACTCCTCTGGATTGGAGAAACCGGGGTGACCCGAGTCAAAATTGGGAAACAAGCCTTCACCCTAGAGGCCAGCTTCAAGACATAATCCCTCCAGCGTGTCCTAGGCCCAAAGAATTCACCAGGAGGCATGTGGACTAAATTCCCGGCTCCTCTGGATGTGAAGGAGCAGCAGCTCTGCACTGAGCTTCTCCTGGATGACCGTATCCAAGCTCCTCACACCATCTCTCTGGTGAGACCAGCCACCATACGGAGATTCATTCAGGGCACTTGTATCAATTGCTCCCAAACTTGCTCTTTTAGTCACTATCCAAAGCCTTTGACTACAGGTGAGGGTAGAAATGTAGACACATCTGTAAATCAAACTCTTTGCCTTCCGGCTCAGCTCTCTCTTCACCACGATGGAAATTCAATTACAACACACCGAACGTGTCAAGTTATCAACCCACAAATTGCCAAACGATGACAGCATTTAAAAAATGTCCGTCAGGAACACTCAATATGAATATACTGTATGTCAAGTGGTGACTATGAAATGTTGAGGTTCTGTTCTTTGGTGGACCCCAAATGCAGAGACGAGAGGCAACTTAAATATAAAATGAGAAACATAAAGCGATGGAGCAAAAGTGCACACCATGGAGCAGCCCAAAACAATGAGTACTCCCAAAACACATCAGGAGGAGGCCGGGATCTACTGGGCAGTAGATTTCACAGTCCAAAAGTGCAGTTCATAACTTCAGGAAAAATAGTAGAATGAGATGGTGGATGAAATGTACAACTCACCAAAAGCCGTTGTCGTGGGAGACACAAAGGATTAATTGTCATGAGCCGGTCTGGAACCCAAAATGCAGAGACAAGTCTTGGAACAAAAAATGTTCGTACAACAGAGGATGTCCACAACAGAGTAAAGTACAAAATAATATAAAAAAGAGTAAACAAGAAGAACTAACAAAGCTATAGAGGTCAGAGGGAAAAATGCAAAAAAGCAAAATCACTGTAGCAAAAGGCTGACAGGAAAAAAAGCACTCGGCACAAGAACAAAAAACGCAGCAGACAAATGATCAAGCTAAAAACTAGACTAGGGTAAACCAACAGAAAATCAGCGCAGAATAACACTAGCGAGGTCGTACACGAGACGAGATTAAAAGCCAGAAAGCAGGATTTCCGAGATCATTCACGTGGCTGAGCAAGCAGAGGGCATGCAGCATGAGGTAACTTGAGGGACAATCTGGCGATGCACTGGTCTCACAGCAAGGCTTAAATAGCCAGGTGTAATTTGGCCACAGGTGTGTTCTGCCAGTCAGGGTGCACTGCAGAGAAAAGGCAGCAGGTGGCAGCAAAGCGACAACACAGATCATGGCATTAATCCCGCAGTCGAGCAGTAATCAACAACAAGTCCGCCCAGTGGAACTGCCTCCCAGCGGAGAAAGGAGTTCTGTGGAAATAAAAACACGGGGAAAATGGGAGGGATAAAATAATAGAGGCAAAGTGAGAGCATAAGAAAAATGTATTTTGGGGACTACAGAGGTTTGAGCAAAATAAAGTCGCAAGCATTAAAATTTGTCTCTTTGGCCCCACAGTACTCCTCAGTCCTTATTCCGTGACTTTGTAAATAATTTATCAAGCTCTAATAAATATTGCAATAACAGGGCAGACTGCGGGAAGCTTCAGGTGCAATGATAAAAAAAACACTTTAAAAATTATCAATTTGTAAATAACTACATCAAATTTTAAATAAATCCATATACATTTTGGAAATATGGGCCATTATTTCTTTAAAAAAATAATCTATAATTACAAATCCCATACTTGCATGTACTGTATACCATATTTTCTGGACTATAAGTCGCACAAGGCCAAAAATGCATAATTAGGTAGAAACAAACATACATAAGCCGTACTGGAGTATAAGCCACATTTTTTGCAGGTAATTTATTTTCCAAACTACTTGACCAAAACAGACATTACGTCATCCTGGAAGGAGAGTTCTAACGTCCTACATCCTACCAAGTCCAGCCAACCACCTGTTCCCAGTGTCCAGGACGGGGGATCCCTGGAACACCGCCCAAAAGCCCTGGGAGACGGGCATTATCGCTGGCGCCACAACCAAGTGCTAAGGGCAGTTGCTGATAGCATCGCCACGGCCTTCAACACCATCAAGGTCCACCACAAGCCAAAGACCATTAGGTTCCACCCAAACACAGGCGAAGTCTGGCCTCCTCACCTCTGCCACTGACTGGAAACTAGAGGTGGATCTTGGCAAACAGCTGAAGTTAGGCCAGGATAACATCTACACGGCTCCCAACAGACATGATCATCGTGTCAGATTCCACCAAGCAATTGATCATTCTGGAGCTCACAGTGACCAAGAAGAACGTATGGATGAGGCCAATGAGAGGAAGCGCGCCGAGTACCAGGAGCTGGTGGACGAGAGCACGAAAAACTCGCTGAGAACCACTGAAAAGTGGGCTGCCGAGGATTTGCTGGGCGGTCCCTCTGCAGAGTTTTCACTGTGCTGGGCCTCACCGGGGAGGCAAAGAGGAAGGCCATCAGGGCTGCAACTGAAGCCGCAGAGAAAGCCGCAAGGTGGTTATGGATCAAGAGAGCAGATCCGTGGAGAAACGTTTGCTGGGACACAGGCTGAGGTCTCATCAACCCTGGTCGGGTCACCTGGGCGAGGGTGTCTGATGTCGAAAGACCCGAAACACCCAATGACCCCAGGCAGCGCATCTGCAAGATGTATCTTTCACCTAACATTAATAAAAGAATAGAGAACAGGCTGAATAGATGTAAGATATGCTAACACAATGCTTATTCAGATACACAAAAATAAACATGAACAGAAAAGGTGTCCAGTGTTTATGTAACATAACAAACAGTTTTAAGTAGAGTAAGTATTTAGTTTTCTTCATCGCAGTAAGAATAGCCTCCGCTTTACGTCAGTCCCTAACAAGTCTCTCACTTACTCCAAACTTTCTCTCTGCTGCTCGATTACTTACGTTGCTGCTCGATGACTTACTTACGTTTTCAGCTGCATTTCACTACTTGCAGCTTGTAGTCTGCAGAATATGATTTTCTGTTGGGGGGCATTTGTGTTCTGTCGTTCTCAGTTGTCTTTGTAAGTCTACTGTTTAAATATTGAATTGTTAAGGAGTAGGAGATATCGGTGCAAACGCCTTGAGTGCCCTCTTGTGGCTGTCTGTGAAATTATATATTTTTTCATTTATAAGTCACTCTGGAGTATAAGTCGCAGGAACAGCCAACCTATGAAAAACAAAGTGTGACTTATAGTCCGGAAAATACGGTATATTGTTTGTTTGTTGCGACCATTCCACTTTGTCTGACGGTCCTTGAACGCACCTTTGTGCCTGTGCTAACTTTCTCCCACACTGCACAGACAGACTACACAACGCTATACACATTTACACACTACACTGAAGGGGAAAACAAAAGGAGAGCTGGATTAATGGACTAAATGGTTCTAGTGTGAAACCATCCAACAGAACCTACAATAACCATATTTCTATGAGGGGAAACGCATTGATAAATGATACTTTTTATTTATAAAATGCTTTTCAGGATACTCAAAGACACACGTCCTGTCTGAAGACTTAATGAAGGTGGTCACTGTTTTCCCAATGCTGGGATAATGGTTAAATAGCGGCAAAGAGAGACATAACACTTTAAAACGTGACAGCATAAAAGTAATTGGCTTGAAAGGGCAGCATGTTAGATTGTGATTGGAAGACATGCGACTAACCTAATGGACCGTAGCGGAGAAAGAGGAACACTGTGCTGTGACTTAGAGGGCATTTGCAAGGAGATGGCTGAACTTTTGCCAAGCCCCATTTGTTGTAGTAATCATGAAATAAGTAGTAGGGGGGCGGAATTCTATCAACAGTCATGGTATTGGTTTTTGCAGTTACCTATTTAAATGTATAATGCCAACATTGTTTGATTATAGGACAGCAAATGGACTGTTTGAGCTACAAGATGCTTTGTACAATGCAGCAGGTTTGGTGCCCTGCTGCTGTTGGCCAGCAAAGACAGGTCAAAGCAATACTGAGTCACACACACACACACACACCTCTTTATGTAAATACATTTCCGCACTAGTATGACAGGGGCAGATAGATGGAACTACATGATGCTACAGAGAGCACACAGAAAGCCTTCTGAATACTTCAAAACCAGGGAGAGCAAGAGATGACTGTGCTGCAAAAAGTGTGGATGGAATGACCACACTGCCCCCTACTGGTGGTGAAGGATATGACATTGGAAACACTGCAGATGATCTTGTCCTTCCCACAACACACAAGTAGGCTCTTATTATGATGGTGTTTTTCAAATGATTGCTCCATAATGATACATAGACAGGGGTGCCATAGGTAAGGGCAATTTAAAAAATAGATATATGGCTGTCTGCGGGGAGGGGGTTTGAAGGGGCTCATAATTTGTGCTGGCACTCCACACACACACACACACACACACACATATATATATATATATATACACACACACACATATATATATATATATATATATATATATGTGTGTGTGAGTGTGTGTGTATACATATATATGTGTGTATATATATTTATATATATTCATACACGCTACACATACCAGAGGTGCACTGCAAGGAAAGGGCAGAAGGCGGCAGCAGAGTGACAACAGATCCTGACACAAACGAGTCAGTGCCTCACCAGCCATGTCTCATGACACGTCACTGACTCTGACGTGTCTCTGACTGTGGACTCGCCCTAAGAGATACAGTGAGGAGGTCATCCGGGAGGGGCTCAGAGTACATCAATAGGAGGCATTTAATGTGTTAGGGCATCGAGTGTGGATGCCTCCTGGACTCCTCCTTGGTTTGGTGTTCTGGGCATGCCCAGCCAGGAGGAGACAAATTTGCAACATGGACCCGGATAAGCAGAAAAAATGGAGTCAAGAGAAACTTGACGTTTTTTTGTTTTTGTTTTTTACGAAGGTACCTAAGTGGCTTTTTTGTCAAATCAAGCCTTCATTTTAGACTGAGCAACAAACAAGTTTTTATTTGGCTAATTTGTAGCAAAGTGCATGTCAGCTTTAGTCATAGCACAGACAACAACGCGCACAGGGAGGAGACACTGTGGGAAATGTCCTCCTTTAATGGCTTTTTGGAAACGAGGGACATGGCAGTGGCCTCGGTTTTCCAGATTTTGATGCCACAGGTCGGACTTGAGCTGAAGAGAGTGCATGGATAAATAAATAAGTTTAATTATAAAACTCTGTTCCCATTTCAAGGCGTTTTTTGAAAGAAGCAACAACTATTTAGACAATAGACCTTGAGGCAGCTGTTTCCAGTAAAATGGTGAGTGGGATTTTTACGCAACTGTCAGGCAGCGAGGCAGCACCTAAAAGGGGAATACATAGACAGATCCAAAAACTCACTTGTTGTCTTGATTCGGTTTTTATAAGCTCTACTGGTTTTGGGTTGTTCTTGCTTTTAGAAAATGGCTGCTTTAGTCAGTACGTGCACAAGGGTGTCACATGCTGGTAGGCGGGGTATAAACCGGGCCGTAAAGTGGCCGTGGCTTAAACGGAAATGTGTGGAGCTTACATCTGTTTATTATTTTAACTCATTGATTGGATTGATCAGATGTTGCTATACTATATGTAGTATAGAAAAATAATATATTATTCTGCTATAGTATGTGTACTGTGTACGTGTGTAGTGATCTGTAAGTGATCCATACATCCTTTATTATGGCCAGTCAATGCAGCAGTCAAACAGTTTTTGTTACCACTATTACTGTGTACTGCCAAATGAAAAGTAACAAAATTCTTATATTGTAAGTAGCACAAATGTTTTATGATAACTTCATGGAATGAGACTAAATGCATTTCAAGTAAAAAAGTGGTCACCGTACCCCTGATGCATAAGTGACTGATGTAACACGAGCCTGCATACAAGCATGTGTACGTTACGGCACAAGTTTACGGAGTAACTTTAGGTACAATACGAGATAGAGGCCAGCTGAAAACAACTAATGAAGTGGAGTTAGTGTGACCAACGCAACATGAGACATTTTTAACTTGCTAATTGCACCGTGTACGTGAATGAGCTCAGACTGCCACTTGCAAAGTACGTCTAGGGAGGGGCGGTGTGTGACTGATCACAGAGAATGAGTGAATGCATAATGAGTAGGGGCCCTGGGGGTATGCTGGAGTCTATCCCAGCTGTCTTTGTGCTGGACTGGTCGTCAGCACATACATTCACACTCACATTCATACCTGTGGACAATTTGTAGTCGCGCTTGAACCGAAACTAGCTGTCATGATCTGTGTTGTCGCTCTGCTGCCGCCTTCTGCCTTCTCCTTTCCATGCACCTCTGGCTGGCAGGAGGCGGCCCGCTCACTCCCGATGCCAATCTCGTTCCTGGGCTTTTTAAGCATGGCAGCAGGTGTGCCTCATTACCACATTGTACCTCAACCTACCTTGTCCTACACGCCCTCCACTTGCTCTGCAACGTGTTAGCTCTATGTGCCTTAGTTTTCTGGCTTTAGCAACATTTCTGTAAGTACTTGCCCGTTAGTTTTGTACTACGGTGTTTTTCTGTTTGCTTCTTGTTTTGCCTGTGAGACTTTTTGTCCCCAGTGTTACGCAAACGTGTCTCTGCAGTTTGGGTTCCAGACCGGCTCTCGCCACCTGTCGTGACAGAACGATCTGGCCGAACATGGAGCTCGAACACTTTCGGTCCGCACTGTCACATCAAGTGCAGTCGTGGGGAACCAAGAGACTTCCCTGCGGGAGATAATGGAGGCACTTGCCTCATTGACCGCCAGTGTGGGTGCTCCCACCCAAGCCTGCGCCTCCTAGCAATGTTGTGGCAATGAGCAACTACTCGGCCATGCCTCATCGCGAGCCCCATATTCCTCACCCTCCACATTTTTTGGGTGAGTCCTGCTCATGTGAACAATTTTTACACCAGTGCTCCTGCACGAGCAGCCTGTCACAAACTATTCTGAGCCTACTAAAATAGCATTATTAAAATGCTAAAAAAAACTCCAAAAAAATACTAAAAAAACTAAAATTGCTTACCGCCTGGGCGTTGGCGGTAAGCAAAGCCAAGCCCGCCATCCATACCTCACTACAGCCGTTCCTTCGTGAGATGAGGAAGGTTTTAGAGAAGCAGGGAGTCGCCTACTCGATCTCCGGCAAAAGGGACTCTCAGTCGCCTCATTCTCCATAAAGTTCTGGCTGCCGAGAGCAGCTACGACGAGGGGCAGTCTGTGGGATTTTTCACAAGGCTCTGAGCACACGTATCAGGGATGAACTGACTGTCCGGGACGACACCACGTCATGATCGACCTCGCTATCTGGTTGGACAGAACGGGATCGCGAGCACGCTGAAGAGTCCGGATCGCTCATCGTGACCCTCCCTCCATGTCCTCCTTGGCAAGAAGGACATGGACATCACCGACGCCGATCCCAGCATCAACCTCTCTGTGGTGCCGATGCAGCTGGGGGGTCGTCGCATTACCTCTGGCGAGACAGTTTGTCGCCAACCACTGGGTCTCTGCCCCTACTGTGGTGGAGCACGCCACCAGATTGCCAAGTGTGCTTCCAGACCCGCTCGTCGCAGAAGTTCTCCCTCTAGGGTCGAGACGTTATCAGGCAGGAATTGACTCATGAGCATGAAGCTGGCGCCCGCTGGTTTTTGTGAGTACGCCGTCACAGTGAAAGAGCCAACAGGGGGGACAGCTCAGCCTCCCCAGAGGCTACAGGTTAAGGGGACTATTTCGGGGGGAGCCCACGTTATTCCCATTACGGCTCTTATCAACTCTGGGGCCGATGACAGTTTCTTGGACTCTGACTTTGTTGTGTCTCACAATATTGATAAGGTTCAGCTGCCAACACATAAGGAACTTCGCTCCCAAGATGGGCGCCTCCTGGCGGTAGTCACCCACCAAACCGAGAATTTGTCACTACGCCTTTCCGGTAACCATTACGAAACCATCCAATTCTTTATTGCACCATCACAGTCAGCCCCGGTCGTTCTAGACTTAACCTGGCTTCAAAGCAGGTCCTCTCACCAGGCCGAGGGGTGGCCCCCCGGACAGGCTCTTCGTACCGGAAGCATTAAGGTCAGACGTACTGCATTGGGGGCACTCCTCCAAGTTATCTTGTCATCCAGGGGCCAGGCGCACTCTGATCCTTATCTTGCAAAGATTTTTGTGGCCAGCCATGGCATCGGACGCCAAGAAGTAGGTCGCAGCCTGCTCCGTCTGTGCAAGGAACAAGGCCTCTCATCACCCGCCGGCGGGCCTGCTTCAGCCGCTACCAGTCCCGCCCCTGGTCTCATATCGCCCTGGACTTCATCACCGGTGTCCCGCTCTCCAGAGGCCACTCAGTCATCCTGAACATTGTAGACAGGTTCTCCAAGATGGCTCACTTTGTGGCACTCCCTAAGCTCCCATCAGCCCTAGAGACTGCTCAACTTTTGGTGAGGCACGTGTTTCGGCTGCACGGCATCCCTACGGACATCGTCTCGGAGGGGTTTCTGCAAGGCATTGGGGGCATTGGTGAGCCTGTCATCCGGGTATCACCCCCAGACCAACGGCCAGACAGAGCGGGCAAACCAGGACCTTGAAGTGGCATTACTTTGCGTCTGCCACAGAAACCCTTCCTCGTGGTCCTCCCACCTCCCCTGGGTTGAGTACACCCACAACTCCCTCGAAAGCTCAGCTACAGGTATGTCACCATACCTCTTTTTGTTACACGAACATGTCTCTGCATTTTGGGTTCCAGACCGGCTCTCGCCACCTGTCGAAACCTTCTTTAAACATTAATACTTATAATGACGAAAAGTACTCGCTTCATACACATTATCTGTAACGGATACTTGTTTATAACAAGTTTCTACTTTATTTATGTATGCTGTAATTTTGTCAGCATAAACTCCTCCATCACATCAAGCCTCTGGAACAAAGCTCATAAGACCTTAAAACTGCAGTGTTCACCTTGTCATAATTATGACTGGACTCAGAACCCATAAAAACACATTGAAGTAAAAGCAGCCAAATATCTCCAGGCCACTTTAAAGTCACCGCCACTCTTTCAAATGAGGCATATTATTTGTCCACATCTCTCTCGAGAGGAATGCACTTGTCACAATTTTGATGATTGCGCTAACAGACAGATCAACAAACAGATTGATATTTAATACAGTAGTTTCCTCCAGTTAAAATGGAGGCAGCCTCATACAAGCTCGTACAGAGCTTGATACTGGGCCCATGGGCGGGGCTGAACCGTGGTCACTAGGAAAACTTTTAGACGCAATGAAAAAAAAAAAAGACACTTAATATTTTTTTGTAAAAACTACATGCATATCAGTTGTGGAAATAACGGCTATTTTTTGTTATCATTTACAAATAAAAATCCCACGGTGTTTGAATGTTTGTTGTTTTGTGTCATTGTGTGACCGTGAGCCTTCCCACGTTCGACGGGTCCTTGAATGCACCGCAGTTGTGTGTGTGTGCTAACTTTCTCCAATGCTGCATAGATAGACTTATTCTGTATTTTTTCTGTTTGTCTTTCACTTCCAAGATGTTGATACTGTAAGGGAATGCAGAAAGGTAAGGTTTAATGATGTTTTTCAGTGCATATTTGTTTGGTGCACAACCTCAAGTTCATTCATTACACCACCCACACATCAAACAACAAGGTCACAATCTTTTCTTTCTGAAAAACTAACTCCAGGCTCATACTAATGGAGACACCGTATTCATTTTGTGCTTTTAATTTGATGTTGTGTCTGTCCAATGTTTCACCCACAATCTATAATAAATAAATACCATACCACTATGATGTAGACCAGTCCAGGGTGGACACCGCCTCTCGCCAAAAGACAGCAGGGATAGGCTCTAGCATACTCGCGTACGTATAATGTATTGTTGTCCGATTCATTTATTGCTGCCAGCGTACGTCCCTGTGTCAGCGGGAAATGGTCTGCCAGTCAATTAAGCGGAGCGCTTACCAAAGTAGCACAATAACATTTTTCGAGATTTTGGAACTCATTGCACACATAAGGCGGTCGTCAGTTTTCAGTGTTTTTAATTTTTGAAATACATTAATTCATGTCTCAAGTCAAAAGCAATTTGAGTCTTTTATAGTGTTACCTAGTAAGTCCCAAATCCTCAAATTTGCAACTGAAGTCTGACTCGAGTCAACTGTATGACTCGAGTACCCCAGTTCTGAAAATGACCAATTCGTTATTAATATTCTCTGTGCTGGAAAGCCTGAATAAGGCTAAGAACTCCTGCCCAATAGTAACATACATGAGCATGAGTCTTAAATTGTATATTGTCTACTATATTAGATATTATGACTGGACTATAGGGGTGTTATTTCATGTCAAGAGGGCTCTAATTAAGTTTATGAACCGTATTTAGAAGGTTGTAACCAGGTTTTGTACGCTCTACATACAAAAAATATTCTATTTATAAATGAAATGTGGAAATTCACTTAGCGTGGTCAGTTGTGGCACTAATTAACCGTGATAAACAAGGGATTTCTGTATCCTTTATTTTAGGTTTATTATACTGTACGGTATTAACAAGTCTTTCTACTGATAGTATCTACTTATATACTTATTTTTCATTGACACCGTGTGAGCCAGGAACAAATTGAATCACTTACAGTAGTTCCTATAGGAAAACATTGTGTGAAATTAGAACAAGTCAGTCAGACACAACACTGAAGGTGTTTAATCCCAGCAGTCCCTTATAGCAGAGTGGCACCTTCTGGACAGACCTCGGTGGTGCCGTTTTTGTTGTATTGTTTGATCAGTTGACAAGACTCAACTTTAAAACTATATGGAAGTGGGAATTAGATTGTTTTCAGTACGGCGGCTGCAGTGATTTAATTTTGATATAGCATTGTCTTATCATAGTTATTCCATTGTCAAGGGGATCGCAATGCAATAACTTCATATTCCATCTGTGCTTTTGCGTGGGAGTAACAGAGATTGAAGGGGAAAGAAGAAAATGGCTTCAGTGAATTTAAATGAGGAACCAACGTTTATGTCTTCCAAGGTTGGCTGCACTTGTGGTCCCCTGATAACCCCCCCTGTCTCGCTGTCAATCCAACCCCTCAAATGATCTCCTTCCCTCTCCTTCCCCACTATTCATAGCTCTCATTTCCACTCACTCGTCTTCACCGATCTTCCCAAAGCTCTTCCCAACAATTTCTCCTCGTCCTTACGCTGCTTGTTATCATTTTCTCAGGTTTTCTTGTCAACCATGAAGAGCAGGTAGCTAAATGGTCCCTGACATCAGTCATCAACTTCACTTTGTGAAGAAGTGATTATCCCCTCCCCGTTAAAACATACCTGAGATTAACTGAGATCTATCAGTCTGGAAAATGTTATAGAGACAGTCCAATGACGTTCATTTGATCCAACATTTACAGTATACATTGCAAACAGTTCTTTTTACAGACCAGAGTTAGTTTTTCGTACCTGTTTCAACTGCCTTCACTGACAGGAAGACAGTGACAACATCTGTATAAATCAGCTGACATGACACGTCATTGGAACATCACGTGACCACCCTGAGGTGAAGACTGCAAGTGGGAAGTCGAAACTGTCAGGTATGAAAAACTAACTCTGGTCTGTAAAAAAAACAGGTTCTAAAGACATTACTGAAGCTTTGGAACTCCAGCTAGCGCTATTATCCAGGAGTATATGGCCAACCAAAATTACCCCAAGAGTGCAGCGACCACTCATCTAAGAGGTCACAAAAGACACCACTATAATATGGAAGCAACTTCATCTGGCGTGAAGGTAATGATGCATTTCAGTACGAATAGTAAAATGTGGTAGTGGTAGTATGGTGGTCTGGGGTTTTGCTGCTTCAGGACCCAGAAGACTTGCTGTGAAAAATGGACCATGAATTTTGCTGTCTGAAATCTGGCCACGTCCTCAAGCTGAAACCAACCTGGGGGCAGCAGGACAATGATCCAAAACACACCAGCAGGTTGGGTTAAAATTCTTAGCATAATTAACGCATCATATCAAGTCACACCTCTGTGTTAAGGGGGCAGACGGAGCCACAATATCATCGGCACCAAGTCACAGATTGGCAGACGCTCTTTTATAATTTTATTCTGACATCCACAACACATCAACAGAAATTTAATTTCATGTGTGAATTTAATTCAATTTTTGAATGCAACCCCTCATGGCTCATAATAACATGGTTCAAGTGTGATTTAAATGGTCTACTACTATTAAAGTGTGTTAGGTAAATAGGTTTTCGTCTATCGTATAGCGTGATTGAAAGTTTCAGTTCATTTGGAGCTGTTAAAACATACAAATGTATGCAAGAAATTAGCATACTTTCAGATGATTTTGTGTATGTAAGTTCGACTTCCTGTATTGTTTTTGTATACAGTTGTCCCTCACCTTCACTCTATCACAGGATTGCAATACTCGATTTTGTCACAGGGTGGCAGCAGCAGGAGAGGAGACACTGAGAAGGCGCTGCGTCTGGAGAAATAGTCATCAATATTATACAGTATAAGCTAACGCTGACACATTGTTTGTTTTTATGTTATGGTGTTGCAGGTGGGTTTGCATATGAATATTGCACCGATCAGTGTTTGCAAAATTAGTCATGGCGCTGCATTCCGTTTAAGTTATGTGTCGAGTATTGACTGTAAAACTGTTAGCTAGCTGGAGTTAGCATGCATGGCTATGTTAGCCAAAATAAATAAGGGTTGTACTGCCTTTTTGTATTTTCACTGAATTGTCATTTAGAAGAGTACATATTTAATGTGATATATTGCCAAATTTAACATGTATTTTCAATTACACCATTTGTAACGACACACCATTACATTATAATCCTTTCAATATGCTTTATTAGACAGTACATGGACATAAAGACACATGCCTGAAATAAATACCTTTATGTGAAAATCATATAAAGGATGATCCAGATGCTAAACGGAGATTATATGGAATAATTTGAAAGTGCCCTCTTTATTTTACTTTCAGAGTGAAGTATTTTCCCAATATGGTGTAGTTTTCCTGTTAAAAACGTGGGTTGGGTTGGAGCATTAAAATAATAATAATTGTATTGCTTGAGGATAATCGGCATAGTTATTATATTTATTGCGCGCTATAGGGTGGAGACGTGATGCTGGGAGAGGATGACGAAGAGGAAATGCTGGGCGTGCGTCCTTATTGGCTGCGAGGCACTGGTACCCAACTGTGTCAAGTGACACATTTTTATCTTGAGCGCTGCCTCATGGGAGACCTTCAAAATAAAAGCTATGTAGTCCAATCGTAGTCCGATCATAAGAGCGTGCGTTTTCCTCATTAAACCCATATTTATTTATTATTATTCCACCAACATGGAATCTATAGATATAACATAAATTGCCTTTATAATATTACGCACATTTGTGAATATCTACAAAAAGTATTTGATATCGTATACCGGTTAGCTACAAATTGTTTAATGTTTTGGCTAGCTTTACTAAAGGCAAAGCGAAAAGGATGTGACTTGCCTGTGGTGTTTGTCATCATCCCTTTCTTCGGTACGCAATATCTTCTTTCCTTTTGTCCTTATCTTCGACATGAAGCGCGGTGGAAAGTAGCTGTTCCAGTTTTCATATTGACGCTTGGAGGATGATCCACCGTCAGCTTCTTTTACACCAGGTAGGTCGACCATCACCATTGTTGCTGTGTAACGTTTGCTAACGTTTGATGATGTAGCGGCCCAGAACTCGTTAGCCCGCTTGTGCTGCTACATGTTACATTTCTTTTTCAAAAAGCACCTCACGGTGAACAAGAATGTATGGATTACAGGAGGAAAGCCTGCTGCTGTGGGTGTTTCCGAATTTACCAACGAATGGCTAAAGGAGGCCACTTAGCACCAAACCTAATTCTTCGTCTTCATTACGTGTTCCCTGATGAATTTAACAACCAGTAAATAATAGCATAATGCTATTATTATTATTATTATTACACAGTAATGTTTGTTCACTTTACTCCTTTGATTGACTGGTTTATTCCTTATTATTGAAAAAGGTCAAAAGTAATTTTAACTGTAACCTACTTTGATACTTTATTTTTTTTCTTTTACTATTAAACAAAAGGTAAACTGGAGGTACTGTGACACGGAGAAGGGGTATTTCATTGCTTCTCCCTACATGTTGATGTGCATTGGATAGTTTCAGCTGAAGTTAGTCCTGCCTTTCATTCATTAATTTTCTACCGCTTATCCTCACGAGGCTTGCGAGTGTGCTGGAGCCTATCCCAGCTGTCTTTGAGCGGGACTGGTCGCCAACCAATCACAGAGCACATATAGACAAACAACCATTCACACTCACATTCATACCTATTTGGAGTTGCTAATTAACCTAGCATGTTTTTGGAATGTGGGAGGAAACCGGAGTAGAAATGCAAACTCCACACAGAGATGGCCGAGGGTGGGATTGATAGTCCTGTTTTTTTTTTTAAATAATACTACTGATGTACAATTGTCTTTCCCCCACTCTCAAAATCCTCTCAAATGTTGATTGGGTGCGAAAAATATCATAGTTTTTGTGCCAGTAAATGTTTCAGGACCAGCAGGGAAGGGTGAAAACCTGCGAGTAAATGCTACGCTCATAAAAAGGTATATTTATGACACAAAGAAAGTGTGAAATCTTAATGCTTGATGAGAAAACCTGATCGTTTTAGTATAAAATATACATTAACAGTAGAACACGTATGCTGTACTATGACCTGTATTATGATTAGGGGTGCAAAAATTCCTCAAATATTTTGAGTACCTCGATTACAAAAAATAATAGGATATGAGGATTTTTTTCTGACTCGAGGAATCGCTCACGTCAACAACGCGCTTATGTCATCATAATGAAGAAGGAATAGGTGAGAAAATGCAAAAAGGCAACAAAAGGAACTAAAAAAGAATAAAGTTCCAATGTTGTTGCCAAACAAAATGTAAAAACAGACAGAAAGTGTGGCTAAACAGCAAGTGATGATAGCATCTGTTGTAAAGTGTGTCTTCTCTTGAATACAGCAGAAGATCCGAGACATCTCAGAAAAGTATGCTAATTATTATATAGTCCGGGATGGAAAAATTTGCCTTTTCTCTTTCCTATTTATAATTACAGACTTGTAGTGAATGAGTGTGTGTTTTCTGTGGAAATTCTTGGAGCAAAAATTAATAAAAAATTTTTTTTTACCAAAAATCTGCAAATTTGCGGGGCCGTAAATCCTGATTTGTGAATGTGTGGGGCTCCGTTGTATGTGCGTTCTCTTTTTCAAAATGCTGACTTATGACATTGCATCATTTGTTAAATAAAGGCAAAGTCACTGAACTGAATTAGGTTTGCTGTCAGTACTTATTGTAGGTACGAGCTAATTTGATTATTCATTGTTATTATCTCCTGTCAACTTCCTGTTGAAGGAAGTGGATGTTTACTGCTTGAGCTCCACATTCGCTACCAGTGTTCAGGACTATTTTAAAGCTTTCCTGACCACACATATTGAGCAGAAGAACGTGAGGTAGAAAGCCATGCTCATGAGGAAGACTCCAAGGTGACACATGAGTTTCCGGAAACAGAGGAATGGGATATGATTGGGCAAGGCAGGAGTTAAATTATATGGCACCTGGCACCAAAAGATAGCCAATTTACAGAATGAGATGACAACAGATTGAAGCCTAACAGTAAAGAAGGATTTCTTGATGAAGATGAAGGAAATGGATGAGTTTGGATGAGAGAGCTACAGAAGTAACTAAGATAACAGAATGTCAAGGAAAGTTTTTTTCTAGAGGAAAACATGGCACTAACAAGGAACAAATTACCGTTGACATGCCGAGTGGATAGGTTGGAGCAAAGCACACGCATGAATGACGTGATTGTGACTGGGCTTTACATTAAGCTCAGGTCCAATGCCAGAGCAGTTGAGAACAGGGGAGGACAACACGATGACGTGGATTGTTGCCTCAACAAGTGGACAGCTTTCTGCAATCAAAGAGGGTGGATGTCACCACCAATAAATGTTTTCCACTGTATGGCAGTAATGAAGTTGTAGGTAAGGTTGTGAAAGATCTAGGCGCGAAATATGGCTACATTGGTAGCAGCCTCCTTGATCGATAAGAATCAGCCATAAATCCTTAGGTTAATTATAGAGAGAGTACATTGGTAGCACAACAAATCCTGACCAACAGACCAATATCGACGAGAATGGTACCTTTTTTTCTAGGGCTGCTGCTTATATTTATAGGTTTGTAACTTTAGTGGAGTGTTCAAAACACCATGCTCATGCAGAAATGTTGCACAGTTACTATTGATATTACATTGTGAGTATGGCGTTGTTTACTTTTCCAACACACCATCTTCATTACACCGATGAAGCAAATCGTGCTACTTACTTATCTTGGCTTTGACAAATTTTTGCAACATTTAAAGAAGATTGTTATTATTTTAGGGGTTTTGCAGAATACGAATAAGACGAATCAGTGGATTATTTTTTTTTCGATTAGTCGGGTTAATGAGACACATTTTTTCATTTCCGCCTCTGTATGCAGAAATCAAAGACTTGAACTGACAGAGCAACTAAATGCAGAAACACCAGGTTGCCTCTAGAATATTCTTTTAAAATAACATTAAATAATACAAAAGCTGAGTGTGTGTTAAATAGCTTTAATAAATGCACAAAAAAATAGAATTGTGATCATTTTCTTAGTCGATTAATCTGAAGATTGTTTGAATCAATGGAGTAATCAGGTAGGTCATAGAAGGTCATAAAAGGACCAAATTAATATGAATACTGACAATTAGTGGTTGGGTCTGCAACAAATCTATTATGATTAATATGATTACCAAAATAGTTGTTGATTAATTGGGATATCGATTACCATCAATTATTTGTTGCTGTTTTATATTTTATATTGATTCATATTGATCCACATCAGAGAATCCGAAGACACCAAAGGCATCAAGGAAGTGAATAAATAGTGATAATTGTAATTTTTATTGTTATTACAACATCTCGGCAACAAGGAAATTGAAAGGGCAGAACACAAACAAAAATGACGCAATCTGATGGAATAAAGTCATCAACGTTGGACAACAGCAACTCAAAGGATTGTAGAAGATGATCAGGATTTGGTCATTTTGTGATATCCGCAGATTCTTCCTCTTTTAGTGTGTTAGTGTTGGACTGATATATTTCACTTGTGATGGAAACGACTGCAGCCACATTGTCCAGTCCATGGGTGGGTAATTAGTTTTCCCAAGCAGCAAAATATTGTGGAGGGTTGTGCCAACAGGCTGAATTAAATGATGTTTAAAAATCAATTCCATCTGTGTATAAAAGCAGATTATTTGTATTTTGACAAGATGCTCACAAAAAGCATCTTTTATTCAGTCTCAATTTAACAAAATATGCATGTTGAAACAGGTCACATTTTAGAAAAAACAGTGTTGAATCAGCTTTATAGAAATTATTAGAAACACTTCCCTTGTAGTCCAACCACCTCATTTTATGTTTTTCTGTTGTTTTTCAATGAGGTGCATATGCCAATGACTTTGTCATCCTGACTGTGAACAAGTTGTAGAAAGGCTACCTTCGGAGACCATTAGTGAGCCTTAGTTGGAGATAATTTCATTTCCATCCTCCTGTCTCCTTTGTTGATTGCATTGTGTGCTGAATGAATAATGATGGCATCTTGAAGGCAATTATGCTAGTTTATCATGGGAGTTTTAGAAAATGTAGGAAGGACAACTGGATATTTCCCTGGAGAATTCTCCATGTGTGTTAGCGTAACGAGTTGTGTCACCACTATAATGAGGACTGTTGGGATTTGGACATGAATGAACCATGAAGTCCTTTTCTTTGTCATACATCTTCACTCCCACAAACTGTGATTCATGTGTACAGTAGTACTACAGTTGCTAATTGAAAGCCCTTCCCTATAAAATCTTCCCTTATTTTTTGGCTGACAAAATGTGAGAACATCTGTAAGAAAAAGTGAAGTTCAATAGCATAATACAGGCTACAAAATAGAGGCAAAATAGTCTACCAGATTACTGACATTGGTTACTAAACCTCGGTTTTTTATTTGTTTCAAAAAATCATTTCCAAGAAGTGGCGGCCTTGACTGATCCGTGGTGCCTGCCACAATCCATGACATACACTACGTAAACCCAGAAGCGAAACGTTGAATACAAGCAAAGCAACATTTTGATGAAAACTTTCATTGAAAACCAAATCATACAAAAACTGGGGCGTTGTGATGTATATACAATTGTCCTTGTGAGAGACATTTATTTCATGCTTTCTTTCAATCCCATGCACCTCGGTATGAGAAAGGCTTTGTCCTTAATAAATAATAATTGATAAATAATTCAATTGAAGTCAAGGAAAAACATGTCCATCCGTCATATCTGTCATATGCTTGATTTCATTAATGCTTGCAGTGTCACAGTGTAATTAAAGCATTGCATTTATATTTTATATTGAAATCATTAGCATTATTTATGGTCTAATATCAACCCTCTGTTTTAGCTAAAGTACACGCACAATAGACTCTTTGTTTAGTGCAATCAGACCTACATTATGCTGTATATCCTCACAGTAATTATCCAAGGCTGTAGGCAGTTGGTGTCGTAAATAACAGTAATGGTGAGTGGCTCTTGACGTTGGAGTCGGTCTTCAGTCTACGATACAGACAATAGCTTTGCTTGATGGACCTTTCTCTGTGATGTAACAGTATGTAAAAGGTAGGGCCCCAGATGCAACAACATAACATTGAACAAAATAAAATGTATTTGATGAAAAGCTTAGATAGAGAAGAATAGTACAGCAGAACAAAAGAAAAGGTTTTGGAGAACTAGTTCATTAAGACCGTTCATTAAGACAAAAATGGGGGTAGCCGGGGCAGAACAATGAAGCCTTTCGAGGACAGAGAAAGTGGGAGTAAATTGTACTGGTACATGGATCAAAATAAACTGACTGCTA
Organism: Doryrhamphus excisus; assembly: GCF_030265055.1. Lineage (NCBI taxonomy): Eukaryota > Metazoa > Chordata > Actinopteri > Syngnathiformes > Syngnathidae > Doryrhamphus > Doryrhamphus excisus. The sequence goes on from NC_080486.1 coordinate 6,465,154, forward strand.
GAATACAGGTAGTAATTCAGATACAAAGAACTACAATCCGGCGTCCTCCTCCTGCAGCAGTAGCTTATGCCACTCATTGTTGGGGATGTATAGTATATATATATATATTCACACCACTACATATATACAGTATAGTATAATATATATATATATATATATATATATATATATATATATATATATATATATATATATATATATATATATATATATATATATATATATATATATATATATATATATATATATATATATATATATATATACATATTTTCATGGGCATATCAATTATCGTTCTTTGGTGGTCCTAGTTCAAAGTGGGGATCTACAGTATGAATACTGTATATACGACTGAACATGTGCATTTTACCATCTTTCATCGTCCACACTGTGCTGTTTATGTTGTCTTTGGGCCTCCATTTTCTCGTTTTTCCAGCTATAGCTCAATTATTGATTATTTGTCCTTAATCTTATCTCTACGGTATTACTAAAATTAACTATGATCATCATATGCTGCAAAATGCACAAAGACGAAACAAAAAAGATTATGTTAAAAACACTAAATGTCAAATGTCAATGTCAAAAACACTAAATTAAATTGAAACATTTCTTCTTATCTAGTGCACAAAAATGACGTTTTGACATGCTCATGCTGCATTCACTGCCTGTGCTTTTTTATGTGTTTTGTAATGAGGCGCCCCTCTCCTCCTCCTCCTTCCCCCAGGTTTTGGTCTGCTTTGGGTTGACTGGTCATTATGCTGATGCAGCTCTGTAGTATCAAGGTCAGTGTGCCCCCGCTTCCCTGACCATCCACCTCCCTTTCCATTTGCCTGCTTGCCACCATCTAGCCAGAGGTCAGCTAATCCTAAAATGCATACCCATACTTTATATTCACAATTTTAAAATATTCAATACCATACATAAATCAAAGTCCAAATTGTGAAAACCAGATGAACCACGGACCGAATACACACTCATGCTGCAAAATACTGTACATGATTTTTGCTTTGCGTGATGATAACCTGATTCCTTCTCACCAACTGCATGCTCAAAGTGCTTCAGCATTTCGACTGTTCCATCAAGGCTGACTGAGCCATGCCCCGGAGCTCCTTTCTTACTGGAGCATTCTTTGATCCTTCCATGGAAAATGAGCTTCCTTCCTTCCAACTTAAATCACTATCCATGATTTAGAGGCACACATCTTTCATAGGTCTCCACTAAAGTAATAATCAGATTTTCCTCCAGTGATAATGATACTTGTAAGAGATAATTTATTTGTCATCTTGGTGATGAAAATTGGTAACTGAGACGAGTGACTCCGTAGTGTGGAAGGACAGTTAACCAGCTCTGTTAAGTCTACAATACATTGACACATTGCAGCTTGTCGCTCTCAGTTTTGCAGGACCAACCAGGTTGTGGCATCAAAATGCATTATCTGCAATATGCTGTAATTTGCAGATTATAGAGTTCATCCACTAAATGTATGAAGAAAAAAGTATTTGTACATATATAGGCTGCACCGGTCTACAAGCCGCAGGTGTCAACATTGTAACATGGGATTAAATAAATGCTTTTTTTTCCAAACAGCGCCAAACTTTGCATTTAATACAGCTAGTTTAGCAGTCGCCAACTAGAAAACGCCATTCATTGATCGCCATCTTCTTCCTCCTTTTGGGAACTAAAACCACAAAGTCGTCTTCTTTAGTACCAGAATTGACCAGCCTCGTCACACATTTTATTGTCGCAGTCTGTGTCACTTTTGTCTTGAGGCAAATTAGCCCTTTAGCCTGAGCTGTCCTTAACATCATGCAGTAGTCCAGCCTGTTGGTGATAGCAATTACCTGTTAGCTTTGATGATGAGATATGAGCGTCTTTTTCCATTCAACATATGCAAGCAGTCAAATCATGAGCTGTAATAATTCTGCACTTGATCAAACTTACTTACCGATCACAACACAATCACTGCGTAAGACTTCCAAACATAGCATCCACGTCACTACTTCTTGAAGCTGCACTCCAAGCCTCATGGGATCTGGGGTACTTTTAGCCATAAATTAGCCGCATCACTGTGTAAGCCAAAGGGTTCAAAGCATGACAAAAAAGTAGTGGCTTACACACCGGAAATTACGGTTATTGAAATCTCTATCATGGGCCAAATTTGTATTATTTTGATCATACTGATCACACATATACAGAATCCACAATACTTGCATATTGGAATTCCATTAACAATTTACCGTTTATTTAAGTGTTGAGGGCCAGATTTGAACAAAGACTGTCACAAAGTCCACACAGCGTGCCACAGTCTTACACCTACATCATGTTGTTATATACTGTACTATACAAGTATGCTGTACGTTTTATGTGTTATTATCACACGACGTAGGGTGAATGAGATGGGCTTTCTGCCAAAAAATATTTTCAGAGAGAAAAGCATGACAAGGTGGGTTTTCTCACCCACCAATTTTTTTTGACACGCAAATATGAATGCTCCCATGAATGACAGGAATGCTTATTCACAAACAGGCAGGCAGCAACTTGAGACATTTATTTGTTGATCATTTTTATGACCAACGTGCTTCTTGCATTGCAGAACCTGTACCAGAATCGCCTTTTAGGCTTGGCAGCCATGGCCTCTCCAACCCGTAGCAACCAGAGTCGCCAGCGCTGTAAAGATCGTCACAGCTATGGCCCAGATTCCTATGCTGGCAGCGGTCTGAACCAGGAAGCCTTCATGTTGGGGTTGTCACGGTCCACCAGTGACACTGATCTAGTCTCCCCAGACACTCGCTCCACCCTAGCTGTCAGCTCTTCTCACTACACGATAGGGCAGTCTGAAGACCTTGTGATCACATGGGACATCAAGGAGGAAGTTGATGCTGGGGACTGGATTGGAATGTACCTTGTTGGTGAGAATGTTGTGCTCTTTCCCTCATATGAATTCAATTGCCTTAATTCAACTCCTAAAAGGGGACCTATTATGCTTTTTCCACTTTTCTGCCCTACAAAGTATTCTCGTATTATTCTCGTGGTGATGCTAAAGTTTCAGATAAAGAGGTGGAGAGGAGGAGGTTTGTGCATTTGTAAGCGAGCCCTAAAAGAAGCCTGGTATGGCTCAAAATGCTCGGTTTTAAAAGGCGTGGTAAAACTGCCCCTTTGTGATGTCACAGAGGGGTGGACTTCCTTATATGGGTGTGGCTGTAAGCCACTCCCCCAAGCTCTGCTCCTCTGTTTACTTGCTAGCAAATGGCTCATACGGAAGTTCTTGATTCCCTACCAGCAAAAGAAAGGCATTTTAGCATAATAACATAATAGGTCCTCTTTAATGTGACTATGTCATTGTCATCGAGTGACAGAAAACATGCTTTACATTTTTTGTGTGCATGTGCATACCACACATGCACACAAAAAATATACACTGTATACTGTTTAATTTATACATCACTGTACGTATAACATATCCCTACAGTAATTACTAGATTAACAGAAGTGTTAGAATACACGACCAAGTCAGCTGTAGTTGTTTTTTCAGGATTCTGAATCGCCAAAATGTACACGGCAGCCAGTGAATATGTTTCTATGTGGGCAGAGATTGTTTTTTAACTCCACCGCTGTGGATGGAGTGTAGGACAATGTTGTTATTTGAAAATTACATTGTTCATGTAGACGTGGCCTTTTTTGTACAGTTGTAGAAATTCTTTCACATCCACATTGATTTGTGACTTAAAAGTTATCAGGAGAAGGGAGAATTTTTTCCTGTCACCTTTAATGTGGAGTTCAAACTTTAGTATTCAAATCCTGCTACTGCTCCGCTCAAAAACCAGTCAACTTTCAGAGCGACAAATCTATAATCAGGAAGTGCAATCACAGTCTGTGGCCATGTTTTAGCCCTTGCTCATTCAATCACACAAATGTCAATCAAAGTTGTGTCAATCAAATGTTGTGGAAATGGATCTATACATTTAAAGTGTGCTTTCCATCACTGTTTCCAGATGAGACTTTATCTGAGAACTTTTTGGATTATAAGAACCGAGGCATCAATGGCTCTCACAAGGGACAAATAGTCTGGAAAATTGACTGCAGCTCTCACTTCAGTGACTGTAAGTTCATTTCAATATGCTTCTCTGACAAACCCAGAACCCAGACCCATTTATGCATGAAGTAAAATGATAGGGGATGTACCACTGAGTCAACCACATTGAAGACATTTCTGGTGTTTTTCATATAATACTACTGATGAACCCAAGTACCTAGGTGATTGGTAGTCCACAAAGGTTGAATTGTGGCAACTGGAGTTTTCTTGTTAGTCAAAGATGTTTCACCTTAAGTAAAAATGCTTCTTCACTTCTGAATCGTAGGTGTATAGCTCCCTATGTATGCCTCGGGTGGATGTTTCTCAGGGGTGGTCACAATAGAGCTGTTGATGTGGTTGTTACCGGACGTGACTGCTAAACGGTAACAATGTGTCGTTTGCCTACCTCGTGTCAAACCCACTCATTAGTGGGCACTCTTCCTATGGAATGAGACATCTCTGGGGGAGAGAGGTGTCAATCTCAGTCACAGGAGGGCCAAAACTCATAGCACACTTTAGGTTACGGTCTGAAGAGTCGTTCATTCCTGTTTGAACTTTCAGACAGTTTTTAAGGTCAGACTTACTGAATGACAGAGAGGAAAGCAAGGAAAAGAGAGGGGGAACTGCTGTCTGCGGATGTTGATTTTGATTGAAGTTGTTGAAGTGATTGTTTGACCGACCACCTCCTAGTTATGCTCACAATGTATGGGCAAAAGCTAGTATTTTATATCCACACAAAAACTCCACAATCAGGGAGATTAACTTCAGTTTGGATGTTGGTGGACGAGGGGAATTTCCAGGAGTCTTCTGCAGAATCTCTTTTCCCAGCATGCTTTGCTATACCTACAATAATGTGCGCTATTTGGTACCGACTGGGCGTTGTTTGTAGTCATGCATTATAAATAAATAAATAAATATATTTATAATGTATCATGAATATATTATTATAAATTATTTGTACTTTTGAATTATTGCCACGGTGAATTTGGCTCCCTCCGTAACTATCTTAGTCCAATCAGTCCTGCATATAACACTCTGACCTCTTTCAATTGTTGAAAGCAAGTGGGGTGAAGTTGTAACGGGAAAAGTCCATCCATCCATTTTTCTCTGCATATCCGGGTCGCGGGGGTAGCAGTCTCAGTAGGGAAGCCCAGATTTCCCGGTCCCCGGCCACCTAATCCAGCTCCACCGGGAGGACACCAAGGCATTCCCAGGCAAGCTGTGAGACAAAAAAGGTCTTCCCCAGTGCCTTTTCCCTTGGCGTGCCCGGAATGGCGTCTGGACGAGAGGCCCGAGCCACCTCAACTGGCTCCTCTCGATGTGAAGGAGAAGATGCTCTACTCTGAGCCCCTTCTGGATGACTGAGCTCCTTAGGGTGAGTCCAGCTACCCTACGGAGGAAACCCATTTCAGCTGCTTGTATCTGCGATCTCATTCTTTCGGCCATGACCCAAAGCTCATGACCATAGTTTAGGGTGGAAACATAGATCGGACGGTAAATTGAGAGCTTTGCCTTCAGTCTCAGCTCTCTTTTTACCACAGCGACCGCATTACTACAGATGCTGCGATCAAGACACAGAGATACTTGAACTTTTCCACCTTGGGCAGGACCTCATTCCCAACCAGGAGGGAGCATTTCATCCTTTTCTGACTGAGAACCACAGCCTCTGATTTGGTGCCAAATCACAGAAGCTTCACACCGAGATGCAAACCGTCCCAGTAAAAGCGGAAGGTCACAGCCCGGAGAGGCCATCAGGACCTCTGCAAATAGCAAAGAAATTCTAAGGCCCCCGAACCGGAGTCCTTTGACGCCTTGGCAAAGCCTAGAAATTCTGTCCATGAAAATTGTGAACAGAATCAGTGACAAAGGGCAGCCTTGACGGAGGCCAACTTTAACCAGAAACAGGCTCGACTTACTACTGGCAATGTGAACCAAGCCCCGCCAATGCCACCAATCTCCCGTAGCACCTTCCAAAGTGTGCCGCGGGGGGCATGGTCGAATGTCTTTTCCCAAGTCCACAGAGCACATGTAGACTGGTTGGGCAAACTCCCATGCACCCTCCAACACCCATGCAAGGGTGTAGACCTGGTCCAGTGTTTGGCGACCAGGGCAAAAACCACGCAAAGAAAAAAAAAGAAAAGTCGCCGTTGCTAAATTGGTTTTGCAATTCTCTTGCTATGTTTAGAGACGGCTTTTTGATGTAAATGGCTTCTTTCACACTTTTCCAAATCAGTATTCCTTTGTATCTGTATTTGGACACATAAGGGTTGCTTGGTCTCTTCAGTGTAGAGGTCCTTGCATTCCTCCACTGCATTACATAAACAACAGCATTACCCTCTCAGCATTTTGTCGTTGGGGTGAACCAGCTTTGTCTGTGGGTGTTGGTGGGTTTGAACTGCACCTCTATTTGGAGAAAATCCTTCTGAGTCAGAGCAGAGAATATCCCGACCACTGACAATACAAGACCGAAGAAAAGACACACATCAGGGAGGCTTTTTTTAACTCACATTGGTGTATTACATCAGCTATATTGGTTTATTTAGTTAATATTGATGTTCCTGTTGCATTTTATCACTTTAAATATGACAAAATCAAATTTATCTTCCATTTTTGCCTCATTTCTCCTTCAGCTGAGACTTTGATCTGCTTCAAGTACTACCATGGTGTTACTGGGGCACTGAGAGCAACCACACCCAGTCTAACCATCAAAAAGGGAACTGTGCCTGTGAGTATTGCTTCATGTTATCATGTGACTGCTGCTTTAAGACTTGAGGGCCATTATTATGATTGTTGCAAGGTGTCGTAACAGCCACAAGCTCTATGATGTCATCATGGAGGAGTGAGAGAGAATTCCCGTAACAATCTGTACAGCTCGGGTGAAATGTGTGCTCAAGAGGATTAAGGCAGTGCTCAGTGTTTCCCCTAAATTGCCAGCGTCCAGCATGAAAACACGCATACAGCTGTAGTGAGATTGCTCTTCTACAGTGGCCCTGTGCTGCACATATGCGTGTGTGCGCATGTGCACATGCACATCGTAGCTGACTGCGTTGCAGTCATTCCCCCATTGTTACATTTCACACTTTCATAGTAGAAAAAAATCAAAATTAGTCGTTTAATCAATAGGGTCACAATACAGAGCAGATGAGTAAATAAAAAAGAAAAAAGAAAGCAAAACTGTTGACTCTGGAGAGGAGGATGTATTTTGTCAATAAATAATCAGCATCTCTGGTAAGTGTGATGTATTTTATTATTATTTTAAATGTTATGTAACTCACGCATGCACAGGTTCTTCTTATGCGGGGTACACCCTGGACTGGTCGCCAGCCAATCAGAGGGCACATATAGACAAATAACCATTCACACCAATGGACAATTTGGAGTGGCCAATTAAACCTAGCATGTTTTTGGAATGTGGGAGGAAACCGGAGTTCTTGGAGAAAACTCACGCATGCACAGGTTCTTCTTAGTGCGTTCTTCTTAGTCGTGTTTTTCTTCTTCTGTTGTTTATTGGTGGTTGGCAAACAGCTTTCGTGTGCATTACCGCCACCTGTGGAAAAGAATCTAAACACTTATATAACATATTGGTCGATCCGTAATGTTGACATTTACGCTTTACTTCACATGCCCCATTGTTTGAATATAGCGGTGCATGTCGACAAGAAATTGGAATATTCCTTTCCATGTATACCATCCTTGTATCAGAGGCAGACTGCCGTCGATGTGGCAGAATTTTTCTTTTTGTATTTATTGATTTACTTTAGGTGTTACCTCAGCAAGTGCCGGAATTTTACTGTTCAGTTAACGCTAATGTCTTAAAATATTCTGTAAAGCTGACCACAATGCCCATCAAACAATGCATTGAATGATGTGGAGGATTGTTGACATTTAAATTCATTCGTACTTTTCTTAACATTAAATTACTAAAGGAGTGTATTTCCACCACATACACACTATAAATATAAACAGTTATAATGTCCACTCTTATTGCGATTCCAACTGATGGAATAGCTGTATCTTCCAGCACAAGACATGTGCTCTCTGTTGAGCTGGTAATTTCAAAGTAGTCCACAAGTAAAAATGAACTCTCAGAACAAACAAGGAAATTGCTGAGTGTGAGTCTTTGTCAATATAGGCAAGTCCCAATGATATGCATTGTTTGCTAGCTTATTATCAACTCCAGTTCTGAACTAAATCTGCAACAGAACCAAAGTTGGCTGCAGTGGAAGAGGAGTTTCTCTACAGGGGTTCTCTACAGCGATGCCTGTAGCTTTACTCTCATGAGCACAGCTGCCAGTGTTTGGGGGTCATGTTCTTGTCACTGCAGCAGCTCGTCATATTGGTTGCCCTGTGTGTGGCGCCAAGACCTGAGGGAATGTGATGACCTCTGTGAGCTCTTTGTGTCTGTGTGTGGTGACAATCCTTGCATTGCAGATGACAAAAACACAATTGTTGAAGGGAAAATCAATGGCTCACATTTGCGTCTATTGATCACTTTGTACGTTTGATTTGGGGAAGAGCACATGTGGCTGTTGTTGAACAAAAGACAGGAAGACTTTGGGTCATTTTTGGCCCGGTGTTCTGCCAAGCCATATAGATATAAATTTTTTGACCAACAATTGTTGAATTTGTGGGGGTGCCAATGCTGCATCATGACTATGCGAGGATCCACTGTACCTTGCAGGAGTGTCAGCCTTGTCATTTATCGACTGATAAACCTGTAGTGCCGAATGGGATTGTATTTCCATGTGTGCCTTCATTCTGCTGCTGCTTGGACTTTGGAAATGCTGATGGACTGAGAACATGATCTACTGTATGCTCGCTTCTTCAGCACAAAGGCATAAAAATAACCACAGATAGGAGAGCAAGAGGGTGGAGTCAAGCGAACGGAAGAGAATCCATCTGAGGTGTACAGTAAGTCTCAGTAAGGTTTCAGGTGAATCAGCTACACAACACATGTGGGAGTAGTGTGTGTTGAATATAAGTGCGGCGAGAAGTACTCAAGATCGCTTTATTGGAGCATGTGTGTACATGTGTGATGGAGTGCATGTGTCTTCAGCTGGGGTCGCTACCTCCAAGTCAGCATGAAAGGAGCAGTACAAAGAGGACACGGCTCTGCTGGATGGCTTGGGTAAACCTCCATATTTGTTGTTATTGTCTGTTAGATGTTTTGCTAAATTGCATTAGCTGGGGTGTGACTGCATGCCATAATGTTGTATGGACAATTTTAAGGTCCATTCACTTCATTTTGTGTACAGTAAGGAAACAAAATGCTGACATTTTGTGATTTTCGACCAATGCTAGCACATTCCTTATGCCTTGTCCATTTGGGAAGGCCCACGTGTTCCCAAACAGGAGACGGAAGAGGGTCCCCAGGATAGGGGTTCCCCTTGGCACTATCACTAGGTATCTGGTGTTTCTCACAAGACTACAACATATCTGAGGTGGAGGGGCTCGATAATCTTCTGACTTGGCCATTCTAATTTGGCCATTACGCATAATTCGCTGTTTTTGTATGGACAGGTAAAACTGAGTTTTTTGTTGTGCCTCATAAGATTTGTGCAACATCATCTCGTGTTTTTAAACCTTATTTAGAGTACAAGCAAAATTAATGACTTTTGGGTGTTCATTTCATGCGGCAGTAGACTGCTATGCATGCGCCGTATAACATGCACAGGTCATTTTAAAGGGTGTGTGTGTGTCCTGATTTTAAAGACAATGTACATGTTATTATACCTTGAATAGCTCACTATGTTGTACTTGGGACATGATAAAGTTACATTTATGCTGTTTTAGCACTTAGTCATTGTTACGTTCTTACCATGAGTGACACTGTCAAAGCTAATTGTTGCCTTTTGCTTGATTTATTTTGATTTTTTTGAAGACCTTCAGTGCCTCTGACTATCTAGTTACGATGCCATCACCTGTATGGAATTGTAACTACACGCTGCACAAGCCACACAGACAACGCAATTATAATGTGTTTGTGAGCGAGGGGAACCAGAATCGAGGGAGCCAAATCTAAAAAAGAGACAGAAGCAAGTCTTTCTGTGGGAGTCCAAACGTAATCAGGGTGAGCCACCACAAATTAATATATCGTAATCCCTTCATGACTCCCACTAAGTAAAGGTTGGCCTGCACACGATTTGTAGTAAACACATGATGTGGGGCATACTTCCTGTCCTGCACACATTGTGTACCATGTGGGAAATCGGTTCGCCACTGTATTGAACTGAATGCTCATTACATTCCTAATAAGTGATCTTGAAACACATTTATATACGCTAGACACTGAATAATACATGCTCTAACATCGCTGCAATAGTTCTGTGATGGTAGTTACTTTCCAGTAAGTTAATTGATTAGTTTATGGCTTTTGTTCTTAAATGTCAGAGCAATGTTATGGTTCTTTGCACAACAGCATATTAGAATCACCATGAGACACGACTGCAGTGACCGTCATTGCACATGCAACTTCACTTCTTTGACAAGTCAAGTCAGGTCAATTCAAGTTTATTTATATAGCCCTTAATCACAAAAGAGCCTCAAAGGGCTTAACAAGCAGGCTACAGTAGATAACAGTAGATGATAGACAATAGAAGACATCCCTGATCTAAATCCTCATCAGGGCAGGGAAAAACTCAAAACCCATTCGGGAAAAAGAAACCTTGAGAAGGGACCGCATTAAAAACATACAGGAACCTGATGCTCATGCATTGTTATACAGTATTTGGGTGATCATGTGTACCGCCCTGTTAATCATTAAGGCTGATACTTAAAACTCTTTCCATTCATTGTTTAATATTACCAGGACCACCAAGGAATGGCAAAAAATACCCATAAAAATGTATTTTCATGGGACAGCACCGAAAAACAACACTTTGATACAGTGTAAAGTAATCATCGTGCACCTTGGATTTCTTTCTTTCTTTTGGCTTTTTCCTGATAACGGAGTCACCACAGTGGATCTTTTTGATCCGCATACTGATAAATTGCTGCTGCCAGTATACCCAACTGTACCAATTGGGCCCAATTAGCCATTTTTTCCTGGCCGGGGTCATGCGACTTGTTTGTGTTACAACGACTTGTGTGTGAAATTTGGTGTTATCGCTGTCACACTCGCTCATACTGGTCACTGGAAGTTCAACAGGGCAAAGATCTCTCTGAGGATGGGAACAAAATAATTGTAGCGGTACTAAACTGAGATGCAGCATCGTGGCCAAGACCACACAGGGCAGGACTCAGGACCCATGACAGTGGTACATGTATGCTGTACATATGGCATATTATCTGATATTTACCACTACATTATTACTACATTATTACCTATATATGACCTTGTCGTTCAAACACCGCTCCCTCATTCTGTTCGGTTTGGCCTATTAGTCAAAAAATATTGAAAGACAATATGTAGAATCCTGGTCACTAGGTATCTATGATGTTGCCTTACGTTAACTTGCAGCCATGGATCCTTGCAGCCTGGCATGACATAGTGAAAAAAAAAATCCTGTTCCTTGCGGAAGTGGTACGATTTGGGCATTGAATTTGTCAGTTTCAACCCCCTTCTTAAGTTTAGGTTAGTTTAGGTTAGCTGGGTGGATTGCTCCTGTATGAGGTGACTAGATGGCGCTCATAATATTAAACATCAAAATTATAAAGTCATAGGTCACAGGTTTTCTATGCTCTAACTACGGTAATATTCATTTTATTAATATTGAATCCTACAACGCAGAAATTCACTTCCCGCGGCGGGGTCCTTTTTTATTGATCAGAGGACATAATGCTGATTGGTTAGAATATCATATTAACTAACAAAAGTAACATTTGACATTTTCTTATGTTTACATTTTAAAGGGACATGTCTGTAGCATAATGGTTGATATATAGGTGCAGATGGGTGATGGTGACATTTGATTTATCTCGCAGATAAGAATAAAAGATGTCTGGTGCTTTTGTCTCTGGCTGCAGCCGCCAAGTCAGATTAGCATCTCATTAGACTGAATTGCTGCAAACATCTGTCATTTCCTAATCCTTTTGTTTTCACTGCAGACTGTTTTTGTTTCCAGACATTTGCATCAGACTTCCAACAGCATTTCATCTTCGGACATTTTAGGAAGTATAAGTTACTGAAATTTTAATTTCTTACCTTTAACATGCTTTAACGTGTTGTGGTTTTCTTGTTTTTGAGAGTCTCTTGAGGATTCCATAAGAAGCTCAACTCCTTAACTGCCCCTTTGGAGTTAAATGGAATATGTCTGTAGTTAAGCATAGAAAACCTGTTTGTGACTTTCTAAATAGGGCTTCAACCATTATTACAGCCCCGTTGACATGAAATAACACCCCTATAGTCACCTTTTCACTCCTTTACACTTTACACTTCACAGTCTACAGTCTTTGTTTACACCACATTGTGTGCAGCCTGCTGGATCACCACAGGGACACAAAAGATGCTTTAAAGGGTAACTGCACATCATTCACAATCCTTATGTGAGACATGAACACATATTTCTAACATGACACATCTCTAATCCCTAGTTTCAGCGCATTCATAGATGGAAGAATGGGTACCTAGCTCTCCATTTCACTACAAAGACTCAACAGGATGCTCTTTTGACATCAGCATTTTTACCTGAGGACTGGAGCACACGTCTTGTGCTGGAAGACACAGCCATCCCAATGAGAGCAGACATTTACAGGGCTTCATAGTCGAAATAGGTGTATCCGAATGATAGCATTGTGAGCTAGCTCAGACAGTGCCACTGAGGAAAAGACAGGAAGCAGAACTGGAGATGCGAATGCTGAGGTTCACATTAGGAGTGACTAGGATGGATAGGATCAGGAACTAACCCATGAGAGGGACATTACATGTTAGAGGCCTTGGAGATGAAGTCAGAGAGGCCAGACTGCGATGGTTGGGACATGTCCAGAGGAGAGATAGTGAATATATTGGTAGAAGGATGCTGCGTTTAGAGCTGCCAGGTAGGAGGCGTATAGGAAGACCAAAGAGGAGGTTTATGGATGTAGTGAAGGAGGACATGAGGGTAGTGAGAGAGAGACAGATGCGGAAGACAGGGTTGGATGGAGGAGGTTGATTTGCTGTGACGACCCCTGAAAGGAAAAGCCCAAAGAGAAAGAAGAAAATAATGCACAGAAAAGGGAAAGAAATATGTGTTCATGTTTCACATAAGGATTGTGAATGATGGGCAAAATGCCCCCCCCCCCCCAAAGGTGACTTACTTAAACTTAACTTTTTTTCCACTCTGTTCATCATGCCATGGCTGACTCCATGCAGTGTTACAGTAATATAATATAATGTCATCATCATTGTAACCTCGGTGCCAGAATACTACATCTGATTTGTCTTTCAATATTTTTTTACTTTTTAAACCACTGAATAATTAACAATTGGATCAGCTGAAAGAAGGCAAGGAACAGGGAAGGCGAGCCTGTGTGTATGTGTGTGTGCGTGCAGTGAAAGAGTTGGTTGTGGCTGTTGTTTTGGTGTTGTTTCAGACGAAAGTAACCTGTTTGTTTTAATAAAGTGACCTCCTCATCATCATCCTTTCAACATTAGTGTAAGCTCTGTCGTAGGGAGACAGAACAGAATGCATGTGTAAAACAGTTGACAAAACAGATCCAGGGTCACTCAGGAGCCGTGCATAAAACATAGGTTTGGCAATTACACAATAACGTTGTCTGAAATTACAATTTCGATCAGAAACATCTTTTCAGCCCTATTGCCCAATCACAACAGGCATCAAACAGGTTCACAGAGACAGATGTTGTTCCCTTATAATCAGTTATTGCCCTAAATACTCTCCCACACCTGCCGAGAGTTTTGTTGAGGTGTTAACGTGGGCTCCAATATGACTTTTATATTCCAGTTTGGCAGACTTGGTGCCCTTCTAAAAGGACTCCCGGCGGTACTTCATGTGTCAACCATAGCTTTTGAGTAGGAAAGACATGACTCTGCTTTTCAGGATGTAATTGTATACACAAAAATGAATATATTCCTTTACTGGGGGTGCACTCATCGAGGGACTGGGGTATTTGTAATGCCTGATCTCTGAGTATGTCCTAATTTGTTGCGTGGAAGCAGTCTTGTAGCTCAGGGATCCTCAGGGATCGTGTGTTCAGGCCATATTTTAACCGACCTCATTTTGAGCCCAGCAAACTTAATGGTGGGTAGCATGGGTAAAATATGGTCACTCAGCCACTCAGACGGGGATGTGCCTGTACCATATAGGCCCGAGGCACATTGATATACTATATCTGTTGCCTTGCTCCATCGCCTCTGAAATTTGTATTGGACTTCTTCGGTCAGCATAGTTAAAGTCCCACACTGATATAAAGATACTGTTTGGGTGTGCAGGCAGGCTTTTGTTGATTTTGTTCTACACAGAAAACAGAAAATTATCTCGGAAGATAAAACGATCTACATTTAAGCACAATGACTTCCATGTTAGGGCAGTAGAGTCTTATCAACCATAAGTGCGTGTACCCCAGACTGATTAATGTAAGTACATGAGCCTCTTCTTGTGTTCTTATCTGAGTCACTTGTCCTGTACTTGAGTAGTACTTGACAATCGGCACAAGCTCCACCTCCTCACCATGTATGTATGTGCATTTGAGAGGATGTGGTCTTTGATGGGGGTGTAGTTATGACGGGGAGGGGGTGTCTATGCTGGACTATAATGACGACCAAGGTTAAGGAGTTTTTGGTGCCAATCCTAACACTGATGACATGATGACACTTTGACATACAGGGAAAAAATATAGGATGATCCCTTTCGGTCTGAAATTTTATGTCAAAGGTGGTTGACAATTAAGATTAAGATTAAGATTAAGATATGCCTTTATTCGTCCCTCAGTGGGGAAATTTGTATTGCACAGCAGCAAGAGTACAGAATCAGTTAAGCAGTACAAAATACACAATATAGAAAAATAAACAATATAAACGACTCAAGTATTAACAAAAATCAACAGTTTTTCCCAGAGTTATATACAATACAGTATGTAGATAATATGAGACGAGATGATATATATGACCAGTCTACACACTGAGATCTTGCTAGTGAGTTAATATGAGGCATTATAGAAATACTTCACATAGAACTTAATATATTGCATTTAGAGCCTTAATATTGCACATGGAGGTTGATCAGATATTGCACAGTGAATGGGGGTCTGGAGTAACTATACTGAATGTAAAAAGCAAAGTATTACACAGATGTACATAGCAGTGTATAAGTCTATTGGGAGCAGTGCTGGTTGTACAGCCTGACAGCTGCAGGAAGAAAAGACCTGCGATATCGCTCCTTCACACACTTGGGGTGAAGCAGTCTATCGCTGAAGGAGCTTTCAAGTGCTGTCAAGGTGTCCTGCAGGGGGTGGGAGTTGTTCTCCAACATGGATGATAGCTTAGCCAACATCCTCCTCTCTCCCACCACCTCCACTGGGTCAAGGGGGCAACCCAGTGCAGAGCTGGCCTTCCTGATGATCTTATCCAGTCTCTTCCTATCCGCAGCCGAAATGCTGCTGCCCCAGCAGACCACTCCCTGGAAAATGGCTGAAGCCACAACAGAGTCATAGAACGTCTTGAGGAGTGCCCCTTGCACTCCAAAAGACCTCAGTCTCCTGAGCAGATAGAGTCTGCTCATGCCCTTCCTGTAAAGTGCTTCTGTGTGATGAGTCCAGTCCAGTCTATTGTTGAGATGAACACCCAGGTACTTGTAAGATGTCACCATCTCAATGTCCATTCCCTGAATGTTCACTGGTGTTGGAGGAGAGTGGATGCGCCTGCGGAAATCCACCACCAGCTCTCTGGTTTTCCCTGTGTTGATCTGGAGGCAGTTCCGCTGGCACCAGTCCACGAAGTCCTGTGTCAGTCCTCTGTACTCCAAGTCGTCCCCATCTGTGATGAGGCCAACAATTGCAGAGTCGTCAGAGAACTTCTGCAGGTGGCAGGTTGGTGTGTTGTAGGAGAAGTCTGCTGTGTAGAGGGTGAAAAGGAACGGAGCCAGGACCGTTCCCTGCGGAGCCCCCGTACTGCAGACAACTGTGTCGGACACACAGTCCCGTGTCCTCACATACTGTGGACGGTTGGTGAGGTAATCCAGTATCCACGATGTGAGGTGCAGGTCCACCCCTGTGTTCTCCAGCTTGTCCCTCAGAAGTGCTGGCTGGATGGTGTTGAACGCACTGGAAAAATCAAAGAACATGATTCTCACCGTGCTCCCAGGTTTCTCCAGGTGAGAGAGCGCTCTGTGCTGGAGGAAGATGACAGCGTCGTCCACCCCAGTGCCAGGTTGATAGGCGAACTGGAGCGGGTCCATCGAAGGACCCACCAGGGGGCGGAGATGGTCAAGGATCAGCCGCTCCAAGGTCTTCATCAGGTGTGATGTAAGTGCCACCGGCCTGTAGCTGCTGAGGTCCTTGGGGTGCGGCGTCTTGGGGACAGGAACCACGCAGGATGTCTTCCACAGCTGTGGCACCCTCCCCAGCTTCAGGCTCAGGTTGAAGATGTGCTCAACAATCCCGCACAGCTCGTCCGCGCAGGACTTCAGGAGCCTGGAGCTGATGCCGTCTGGTCCCGCCGCCTTCCTCGCCTTGGTTTTCCGGAGCTGGTTTCTCACCTGGGATGTTGTGAGGGTCAGGTTGGAGCAGGGGGGCTGTGTGCGGGGGGAGGTTAGTGAGGAGGTTGAGCTGATTAGGTGAGAAGTGGTGGGGGATGGCTGTGTGCAGGAGGGGGAGGTGGGGGTGGGGGTAGGGCTGTCCACTCGAGGTGTCGATGGGGGGAGTTTCGGCAGAAGTTTCGGCAGGAGGTGCTGGGCCGGGGGATGGGCAGATGGTTGATCAAACCTGTTGAAAAATAGATTCAGATCGTTAGCATTTACCTGGTCCCCAGCAGCCTGGGAGTCGGGCCCCTTGTGGCCAGAGATGGTTTTCAGGCCTCTCCAGACTCCTCTGACGTTGTTCTGCTGCAGCTGTTCCTCCATCTTTTTCCTGTAGCAGTCCTTCCCCTCCCTGATTTTCCTCCTCAGCTCCTTCTGCACAGCCTTCAGCTCTTCCCTATTTCCTGACTTAAAGACCCTCTTCTTCTCCTTTAGGAGAGCCTTTATGTCCGGATTAATCCACGGTTTGTTGTTGGAGAAACACCGTACAGTCCTGGTGGGTACAGTGTTTTCCACACAGAAGTTTATGTAGTCTGTGATGCAGTCAGTGAGACTGTCTATATCGTCCCCATGAGGATGGCAGAGTTCCTCCCACACTGTTGTGTTGAAACAGTCCTTCAGAGCCTCGTCGGCTTCATCAGACCATCTCTTCACTGTGCGGGACACAGCTGGCAGCCTGCATACCAGAGGTTTGTACACAGGCTGGAGATGTACCAGGTTGTGGTCTGATCTTCCCAGGGGAGGAAGTGCTGTTGAATTGTATGCCTCCTTGGTGTTGGCATAACACAAGTCCAGTGTTTTATTGTCTCTAGTGCAGCAGGTGACATACTGGGTGAAGGTGGGCAGGGTGGAGGATGGAGAAGCGTGGTTGAAATCACCTGAGAGAAGAAGGAGAGCCTGCGGATGTTGTGTCTGTAGCCGGCCCACGGCAGAGTGGATGACGTCACAGGCCGCGTCGGCGTTAGCAGAGGGGGGAATGTACGCCGCTATCGCGATAACGTGCGAGAATTCCCGCGGCAGATAGTACGGTCTCATGCTAACGGCTAACAGTTCAATGTCTTTGCAGCAGAGTTGCTCTTTAATAGTGATGTGCCCAGAGTTACACCATCTATCATTCACAAACACTGCCAGCCCGCCTCCTTTCCTCTTACCGCTCTCCTTTGTCCTGTCCGCCCGCAGTAGTGTGAATCCGTGTAGTGTAGCGATCGTGTCTGGGGTCCGTGTATCCAGCCACGTTTCCGTAAACAACATGACGCTACACTCCCGGAACTGCCTCTGATGCCGGGTCAGCGCCGCTAGTTCGTCCATCTTATTGGGGAGAGATCTTACGTTCCCCATGATGATGGACGGGAGAACTGGTCTGTATCTCCTCCTCTTGTCGCGGCATTGGGCTCCGGCACGGCTTCCCCGTCTTCTCCTCTTTACCTCCCGGGGAACCTCGAGGGGTTCCCCGGGGGGCAGCGCCGCTGTGTTGCGGAGCGCCAACAGCTGGTCCCTACTGTAAACAATAGAGTTTCGGCGTGCGGTCGAAAACATCGTCGAAAAATTATGAGAAATGCCAGCTCAACACTATCACTATGGTGGACAGTTGAACTGAGCATTTACGAAGCCGTTCCTTTAAGAATAACCTAGAAAAAGAATGAAAAATACAGAATAAAGAAGAAAAGAACTAAACGAAGAGCGAGAGCTGCTGTAGCAGGCTGCCACCAGAGCGGCGCCAAAATGTAGGCTGATGCTGACCTAAGCAGTCACTTTTTAACTAAAACCAGAGAAGCACTCGGAGAGCGCAGACCCCAGCCAAGCGCCATAGCTCCCCGGATATTGTGATTGACACCGGAATAATGATTGTACATTTTTTTCCTATATTCAGAACTAAACACAAACAAGCAGACAAATGATAAACTGATAAATGCTGTCAAAAATGCTGGCAAAAATGCTGGCAAAAATGCTGGCAAAAATGCTGGCATAATGTCACGCCCGGTGTGGGTTCCTAAGTGACAGTTTGGGTTTGAGTTTACGGTCTGGGCTTTGGTTTCCTTTTGGCACGCTCTTATTTTGTGTTTGACTTCCTGTTTTTCCTTGTCTGCCTCCGTTGTCTTAGTTACCCACACCTGTCCCTAATTTGAGTGTCTATTTAGTTCAGGTGTGTGCGTCTCCCTTTGTGGGATTATTGTCGTTTGTCCGTTTGCTACCTGAGTTGCTTTTTTTATTATTGCACGCAATAAATATTATTTACCTGCTATTGGTCCTGCTCTCTGCATCCTGGGGTCGCACCGCAACACAGAGATGCCGAAACGTGACAGAATAATCCCACCAAGAGACGACGACCTCGCGGAGAATGCCTTCTGGACCTGGCAGCTGTTCAAAGCCATGGAAGACGAGGATATGGGCCATGGGAACTGGAGAACACGGTGCGCGGGCCGGACGACACGCTCGTTTCATTGGCGTGGTTGTATCCTGGACCCACCGATGACTCTCCAGACCGTCCGCGACGCCGACGCAAGCCGCGGCGCCGGAAGGAGAAGCCCTGCTCGTCCTCTCCACGCCGAGCCAAGGTACCCCCGCCCTCCTACTCTGCTGGTTGCGACGAACCCGAAGGAGATCTCGAGTTCGACGAGTGGACCCGCCATTTTTTCGAGGAGTTGGAGCAGGCGTGTGCGAGGTACACGCCGAAGGAGCTGGGTATGGGGGCCGGACTACACGCTAGTGCCGATGGCTTCACACGCTGCACACCCTCCGACGCGGCGGCGTCGCCAGCGCACGGCACGTCGCCAAGAGGTGTGGCCGCCCTCTTCCGCCTCGCCATGTCACGCCACTGCACAGCACTACCCTCTCGCTGTGGCCGAGTCGCAGCCCGTCCCGTGGCAAGTGGCGAGGCTCCCTGGATTCCTCCAGTTCCCAAGCCACGCAGCCCCAGGTGTTCCCAAGACCCGGCTCCCGTGCCAAGCTGCGTGGCCTCCCAGATTCCTCCAGTTCCCAAGCCACGCAGCCCCAGGGGTTTCCAAGACCCGGCTCCCGTGCCAAGCTGCGTGGCCTCACAGATTCCTCCAGTTCCCAAGCCACGCAGCCCCAGGTGTTCCCAAGACCCGGCTCCCGTGCCAAGCTGCGTGGCCTCACAGATTCCTCCAGTTCCCAAGCCACGCAGCCCCAGGGGTTTCCAAGACCCGGCTCCCGTGCCAAGCTGCGTGGCCTCACAGATTCCTCCAGTTCCCAAGCCACGCAGCCCCAGGTGTTCCCAAGACCCGGCTCCCGTGCCAAGCTGCGTGGCCTCACAGATTCCTCCAGTGCCCAAGCCACGCAGCCCCTGGGGTTCCCAAGACCCGGCTCCCGTGCCAAGCTGCGTGGTGTCCCGGATTCCGCCTGTGCCCAAGCCGCGCAGCCCGAGGGGTTCTCAAGACCCGGCTCCCATGCCAAGCTGCGTGGCCTCACAGATTCCCGCAGCTTCAAGCCCAAACAAGTGGCTGCGGCCGGGACTGCTGACCTGGAGGACCCAGTGACCCTCCTCCAAGCCTCCCTCCTCCCTTCCCTGGTTTCGGCTCCCTCTGATGACGGCGTCTGGGATCCGCCTTCGAGAGGGGGGGCTAGTACCAGCCCGCCTATGGAGAGGGAGGATGGCGCCACCTGCTGGGGGAGTGAGGAGGCACAGCCCACTCCACCGGCAAGACGAGGAGCAGGGCTTGCTGGAGCAGATGGAGAGGCTCTGGCATGGACGACGCCTGCTTCTTCGCCGTCTCCGCGTCAGGGCCGGACGCCTGCTTCTTCGCCGTCTCCGCGTCAGGGCCGGACGCCTCTTGTTGCTACACTCCTTGCCGGAGCCCTGGTTCTGCACCCAGGGCGCCCCCCTGAGGAGGCCTACCTCGCGCATAGACAAGGGCGCCCCCCAGAGAGTGCTTGCCACCTCGGCCGACCCAACCATTCCCTCCATCACGTGGAGGGGTCTTGCTGGCTCTGCTGGGCCTGCCGCCCCGGCCGACCCCCTGAAGGATCCCCCCACCACCCATCCCTCTTTGACTTCTAACTGTTTTGGACGTCTGGGATCCGTCCTTGAGGGGGGTGTACTGTCACGCCCGGTGTGGGTTCCTAAGTGACAGTTTGGGTTTGAGTTTACGTGACACATAACCTAATAATGATAACACGGTGGACTGGTATTTGAGTTGTTTTATATCAAAGCGGATTTCACTTTGTAATGATTTCATTGGCGAGTTTCATGGAAATTGCAGTCTGTGATAATTGCGCAGCACAGCATGGAGGCTATGTTTGTTTGTGTTCAAAATAACTTGAAACATTGAAACATCTCAATGGATTTGGATGAAATTTTCAGGAATTGTCGTAAATGGGATATGGAAGAACTGATTAAATTTTGGGTGTGATCCAGACCACTATCTGGATCCAGGATTCTTTAACATTGCGAGATAGGACCATATTTGTCATTTGTGAACTCTAACAGAACTCTAACGGCACAAAAAATGTCCTCAGAACTTGGAAAAAAAAAAAGAACAAATCTCGGTGTACATCCGGTTTTGGTGTAAATCACAATGTGGGCGGAACTATGGCACTATGGTCTGCACTCTCTGAGTGCTTTTCTAGGTATGAAGACACATCAAGCAAAACAATTGATGGAATATAATTGTATTTACAATCCATTTTTGCTTCTCTCCATCAGAGAACTGATGCTCTTTCCCACCCCCCCTTCTTCTTCCTCGCTGCACAGTGTCAGAATAATGATGGCAGTGTATTGATCACAGAACTCTACCCGGCAGTTTAGGGATTGGAAATAAATCATGAGAATGGGCACGAACGTGGACGTATTTGATAACTGCAACCCTCTGGTTTATATATATATATATATATATATATATATATATATATATATATATATATATATATATATATATATATATATATATATATATATATATATATATATATATATATATATATATATATATATATATATATATATAGTACTAATTGAATGAACTTTTAAATTCATTGGCAAATTGTTGGTCAATTAATATATTTTCTTTTATATTTTTTCTCTAAGAACAGGACTTCTTTTTCAGAAAACACATCTCACGACAAAAATATAATAACAAATGGCAGAGTTTCACCCGCATGTTTACATAACACACCAGTCCACAAACTCCTGGAGGGCTGGTTCATAAGGCGGCAAGAGTCTGACAGCAGACACAGGAGGAGGACTTATATACCTTACTCACCAGATGGGCATTGGGCTGTGTGGCTGTGCAGTCGTCGGTGGAGAGGATCAACAGCGGGGGGAGCACACAGCCCTGAGGGGAGCCAGTTGAGGTTTATAGCATGTCGAAGAAGATGTTGTTGACGTACACTTTCTGTGACCTGTGGATGGGAAAATCTAGAAGCCATAGGAAAAGCTGATGGCCCCGGCGGAAGGAGGAGGAGGGTTTTTTTTTGTCAAGGATGTGAGGCTGGAGAGTTCTGAATGCTGAAGAGAAATAAGAATTATTTATGTTGGATTACCATGCATCCATTTTCAAGGGCTTGAAAATTCATTATCATTATCATTATTATCATTAATGACACCATAGCAGAATTACTATTGCAACAATATTATCGGTAGGTAAAACTTACCTCTCTCGTGACGTCTAAACCCAGCTCACGTTCGTTGTCTAAACTCACTGTGTGGAAAAAATATTGGGATATGAACATACATGTATCTGGTTATGAGTTTTGGTCCAGATCTCCCAGTCGTAGTGAATAGTTAGCATGACCAAAACTTGGCTGTAGAGAAACAGGAACCAGAGGAAAACGAAGATGGGTAACTCTCAAAGCTTGTCAAGTGTTTCATGAAGTGTTGAGGAATACTGAGGGTTCCTGCTACAGCCGCGTGCTTAAAATAAACCAATAATTGCCAAGCGGCTACAGATGTGCCTTGTTGTACAGCCTCTTGCTAGAAATTTGGGCATTATAAACCATGCCATATTCTGGGACAGATGACAAATAAGTCCCTTGCACCAGTCTCCCTCAGAAACATGCCAGTAAATGATTTGAAACACAAAATTATATTGTGCAGAAGTCACAGGTCACATGTTATTTCCAAACACACAAACAACTATAATGATGTTGAACCGTCTCGTGATGTGGGTTTAAACAATGTTGAGTTCAATGGAGACTCTAAATTGACCACTGGTGTGAACGTGACTGTGAATTGTTGTTTGTGTTTGTATGTATGTGTCCTGTGATTGACTGGTGACCAGTCCATGGTGTACCCTGCCTCTCAGCCAAAATCAGCTGGTATTGACTCCTGTTCACCTGTGACTTTGATCAGGATAGGCATTAGAAAATGACTCAATGGATGAATATAGCATTGTGCATGTGTAAGAGTGTAAATTAAAAAGCAAATTTTCTTGCTTCTGCAGGTCCTAAAGCCAGTGGTTAGTCCTGAGGTCAACCAAGGCCAGGGCAACAGGAGACTCATTAACTTTTCCCTGTCAGGTTAGAAAATCAACATCTATTGTACCTCTCCACTTGCATTCACTGATCCTCAAAACAATGTGAGTAACACACATTTTCCATACCGGAACCATCATTTGACCTCCAACGTCACACATTGTCATGTTGAAGACCAAATCAGCACATTTATTTAAACATCAATGCAATTGATCTGGATCTCTTTATTAGTAGTTCAGATTAGGCCTGTGTAATGATGAACATTTTTTATCTATTTTTTAATCTATTTGATTTTTTAATTTATGGGAGCATTTACATAACCTCAAACGGTGTACACAGAGGCCCACCTGTTTTGTCGTTTATTAGTAAAGCCACCGGCGAGTACATGGTTTAAGAGGTCACAAAGAGGTAAAAGGGTGTGATAGAAGGTAGAGATTGGTCAGATTTACATTTGCTGGGATTGGAGATCACACACAGTGTGAATCAGGCCCTTGGATTCATTCCCAGTAGCCATAGATACACACTGACGTCCGGTTGGCAGCCCACCTTGAACCCGACAGGTCCTGATGCAGACCACCCCCACCACAGTAAACACTAAAAAGGCTACATTAGGCTATGGGGTGTTGCTCGTTGTTTTTCAGTCTCAAATACGAACTGAGTCTAATACCTTTTCTCATCTTCACAAACATTGCATTAATCTATGTTACGTTCTACCTGCAGACCTCCAAGCAGTTGGTTTAAAGAAGGGGATGTTCTTCAATCCAGACCCATACCTCAAGCTTTCCATCCAGCCTGGAAAGCACAGCATCTTCCCCATGTTGCCACACCATGGTCAGGAGAAACGCTCTGGCATTGTCTGCAACACAATCAACCCGAAATGGAACTCAGAGGTATACACACACACACACACACTTAGCACCATCTGTGCTCTTCATCATAACTGCCAAATGCAGTCTTCTTAAAACCATGTTCAATGATCATAGATGTAAGAGTGGAAAACATTTGGAGTACATTTGGCTGAATGCGTTTAGATTTTAACCAATGCACTAAGATCTTTTGAGAAGAACCAGTTGAGGTGGCTTCTCATCCAAATGCCTCCTGGATGCCTCCATGGTAAGATGTTCTGAGCAAGACACACTGTGAGGAGGCTTCAGGGTCGACCTTGGAGGGATTGTGTCTCACGATTGGCCTGCGAACGCCTTAGTATCCCCCCCAGTGAAACTGGAAGAGGTGGTCTGGGCTTTCTTACTGAGATTGCTGCCCCCGTGACCGACACCCAGATCAGCAGAAGAAAATGGATAGACAGTCAAAGTCAGCTGTGATAGGCTCCAGCATACCCCCTCGACCCTGTCTTTAAAAAGCAGTATATATTCTTTTCTTGTTAAACATTTTCAATCATTGAAATTGCTACTTGAAATGTTTGTTTTGAGGTAAATATCCCCTTTCTGTATTTCTCCTAGTCTCATTCTTCTCTCTCTAGTCCTCCACCACTGAAGCTATATATCACAGCTGTTCCTCCACAGATGCACCCTTTTAATGCAACAACACATTCATCCTTTTTCATGCAGCTGTCTCCTCCCTCCCGGTTCATACTTGTAAATTATTCACTCCTTTTCATCCTGCTCCTGTATCACTGTGCAAAAGCTGCATCACAGAGTCTTCACCACCTCCACTGGGTTACTCCACTTTTTCCACAAGGTATATAATTTAAAACAGAGATGGCAACATCTGTGATGAAGGGGACGTATCACCGTCCTTGACCACACGCCGGGCGACCCATCATATACATACAACAAAATTTGCTGTGAAACGAGTTGCTGAATTAAATAACTGTTTAGGAGAGTTTGGAGTGGGAGGAGGGAGCCAGGGTAGTATACTGGTGCCTCAACACAGTAGCATAATCCAGGCTTCACACACCCACACCAGGTATGTGCCCCCCCTGCTGGTGGACAGTAGTAATTCATTCATTCGTTCGTTCACTCCAGGGCTGGGTTAAAGACTATATTTAGCCCACAGGCTGCCAGTTCCCCATGTCAGATATAAAATGTAAACAATTTTGTCATGGAGTTCTTACCCGTGTCCCTTCAATGTTGTTTGCCTGTAATATGAACTCATGCAGCATCACAGACCACACAAAAACTCACTTAGCCAGCTACATCAGATGAGCTAAACTAATATTATTGTCTACATAATGACCACAGTAATGCAAGTCCCTCTCAAATCCAATGATTCTGAGCAATGTAATTGTGTTGTGCTGAAAGCTTTCACACATATGTCCATTGTTGTCCATTTACATCTATTTATTATGTGAATGTGAAAACTTTGAATGACAGATAGAATAGAATGACAAAACCTAATACCCACATAATACTAACAACTATTTAAAGAGCAGTGCCGCAAAGCATTATGGGAGATAGCACTAAACTTATTTGGCATACCCTACTGCTAGCCTGATTGAGGGAAATTAGTCAAAGTTGTATAGCAGCTGGTAGAGTGCTTGGATCCAGACCCAGAGGTAGTTGGTTCAATACCTGATTTGAGCTCAAACTATAAAATACTTAAACTATAAATACTTACTTTCATTCTACGTTTTCCACAGCATTTCAGTCAAGCTTCAGTTTCCAAACAGCCCCTGTTCATTTTCAAGTTCAATTTTCGCGTGTCAGTTTTGCTTCAGCTTTTAGACATTTTGGACATCATTATAAAGCACTTTTCTCTTTTTCTCCAGAGGTTTAACTTTTTGTCGCTACCCACTGATGTGCTTGAGATTGAGGTGAAGGACAAGTTTGCCAAGAGTCGCCCTATCATCAAACGCTTCCTGGGGAAGCTGTCTGTTCCTGTCCAGAGGCTGCTGGAAAAACATGCCATCGGGTAAAACTCAACAACAAAGAAAATAATGTGTTGCTTGGGGTTGTTTATGGAATAGGTTTGTCATAGTTGATCAAATACTTTACTGCAGTTACACTGGAACCACCAAAGCTTAACACAAATCAAACCAATTCTCTGTACAAGAAATTAAAGTATTCTTATTGGTCCCTTGAATGCAGGGGTTTCCAAACATTTTCCAGCGAGGAACACATCGTGGAAAATGAGGATGCAAGAGCCACTGTGATATTTAAGTATATATGTATGTAAGGTATATATATATTACGAAAAAAGAAATACTTCTCAGCTCTGATGAATTTTTAGTACATTTTCAGTATATTAGTAAATTTTTTCTTTAATATTTCAACTCTATTTCAACAAATTATTAATTTAATTAATTATTGGAATTATTAATTATTTGAAGTTTTTTCTCATAAATTGCAGTGTATTTTCCTTGTTAGAATACAACTTTTTTCTCTTAATATTTGGC
Organism: Doryrhamphus excisus; assembly: GCF_030265055.1. Taxonomy (NCBI): domain Eukaryota; kingdom Metazoa; phylum Chordata; class Actinopteri; order Syngnathiformes; family Syngnathidae; genus Doryrhamphus; species Doryrhamphus excisus. The sequence continues at coordinate 6,491,681 of NC_080486.1, forward strand.
TTTGTTCTTGTAAAAGGAACGCACTTTGTCTCATATTGCTGCAAGAACCCAAACTAGTCTGTAAAACCTCAATAGTTTCTATTTGACAGCTTGAAACAGGCTAAACCAGTGCTTCTCAAATAGTGGGGCGGGTCCCCCTGGGGGATGCGAGAGACTTTCATTTCTATGTAGGAAATTTCTTCTGTAGGAAACCGATGTTCTTAGTTTTACATGCTTTTTCTGATTTTTGGTTGACAGGGATCGGATAATAAGTTACTCGCTGGGTCGCAGGCTTCCAACGGATCATGTGTGTGGTCACCTACAATTCCGCTTTGAGCTCACCTCCTCAATTCACCCAGGTACTTTCAAGATGGTCTTCGCAGTCCTAAGCTTGATTAATTGTCCATAGTGGATGGCAATTTTTACTATTTTGATTACCGTATTTTCCACACCATAATGTACAGACTCAATTACGGGGTCTATTTCTGTAATTAACCCATACGATAAGGTGCATGCTAAAACGTACACAAACACAATTGTTAAACTGGGCTTTCATGGTAAATGTTAGTATGCTTACACCACCGCAAATGAATGGGTTCTTATGGTATAACGTCAGGATCTGAACAAGAAGATGATGGTGGTGCAGAAGGACAATGTTCCTGGTCCAATCATGGACTTTATACAAAGCGATCTGAACGAAGTACAAACAACCTTTTTTGCATAAATGTTCACACTCTTTATGGCAACCAGCTAAATCCTTACTGCCAAGTATTTATACCAGCCAAATGTTTTGTTGTCAGATCTATTTTTATGCAATCAGATCTGTGTTACTCCTCGTATCATACAAGCCAGATGGAGCCAGATATACAGTATGTCCATAAACAGCCATGTGTTGGGAAATTACTTTTAAAACGTAACATAATTACTTCTTCATAAATGTAATATATTACCAGAGAATCAAAATACTTTTTGGAATTTGGATTTAGCTCTGTAGTAGTGTGTGCTGTTGACACTTTTCATGAGATTAGGCCTGCAGGCTGAACTCACTCAGGGCAGTGTTTCCTTATCTTTTAATTGCATGCAATCATTATTGATAATTGCTTTTCGAATAAAGGCAAAATGATTTGCACAGAGCAAAACATACAGTAAGCCCAATACTGTGGTATACCGCAAAGAGAAGGACTATACAGTATAATAGGAATCACGTTTTTTCCTGTGATGGTAATGATTCATGATGACCTTGGAGGATAAATATAAAATATTAATTACAAAGGTGAAGGAATCCTGGAGAAGAGTCATTAATACTTCCCAGGCCACCTCTACGCAGGGATGACTTGCATAGATGACTTGTTATTTCTGTGCCATGATCCCAATTAGCTTCCATTCTGTCTTACGTCTTAGCCTTTCATAATTATGAAGTGTTTTGCTATGGTCTTCTATTGAGATCAATTTTCTGTTCTCAGATGATGAAGAGGTCTCACTGGTCATAGAGTCCGCTTGCCCTGAAAGGGGAATCAACGCGGATTCCAACAATGCTGCTAATGCACCTGAGGCTGATACTTTAAGTGTGGGACATGATACGCCCGACCTCCCGTTTGATGCCCCTGCTGATCCTGAGACCCCAGTGCCACCAGCCCCTACAGTTGAGGAAACCCAACACACCGAGACAGTAGAGCTTGAGGCGGCAATAGAACAAGATGCTGTGGACGAGGAGAGCACAGTGAGACAAGATGAGCCTCCTTCTACTGAGTTACAGTGTGTGGATAGACAATCAGGTGACTTGCAAGACGAGAACACTGTAGTGGAGGTACAAGATGGACAATCAGAGGAGAGGCAGCAGGAGGATGAAGAGAATGCCCAGAGAGGAGAAAACATCCAACAAGCTGAGGAAGGAGTAACAGAAGAAGATGACAAACCAAAGCTGCCGACTGATAATATTTTAGCTATAACTGCAGAGGACATCGATACATCCCACGAGGTAGTCGCAGGGACAACCGAAGTATCACAAAGAACGAGAGAGACTGGTGAAAGTAGCAATGGTCCTTGTTCCTGCCTCTTCTCAACCTGCAACTCGCATGGTGTCCCACGCCGCAAAACCCGCCCATGCTCCTTGCCAGTGTCCGAGTTGGAAAATGTGATCGCCTCAGCGTGCGGTGAGCCGGAAACTCCCCGATCCCACTACATCCGTATTCACCACCTTCTCCACAGTCTCCCCTCTGCACAACATCGGCCACCAAGCCAGGAGGAGGATGTGGAAGAAGGGGAGAACACGAGCACAACACCAGATAACACCTCAACATCACCAACACTTAAAAGCTCCAAAGATGGAAAAGAGGAAGGCCAAGAAGATGATGATGAGATGACCCAATCTCCCATTCAGGTAAGACTGTAAATAAAAAAACAGTACCTTCTTGTTGACATGTCCTTTACAAGTAGTGTTTACTAGGGCTTTTTGCAGCTGTTTGGTTTGGGACCAAAAGAGCAAGAGTGGGAAAATTAGTTTCCTCACTTGGGTGGCTGGACTCAAGCCAGACAGGGTGAGGAGCTCTGTCTTCTGGGAGAAGGTCAGACCCATCGCTTCTTACATCAATAGTTATAGTTAATTGTTAAGGTAAAAGACTGCCCCCCCATTGAAGTGTTCTGGATATGCCCATTGGGGAGGAGGTCCCGGGGTAGACACGATGGAGGGATTATGTCTTGCTGCTAGCCTGGGAACACCTTGGTGTATCCTGGTGGAACTTGAAGAGGTGGTCGGGAACCGTGAAGTTTGGGCTTGTTTCTGCCTTGACCCGTCCTCGGATAAGATAACAAAAATGGATGGAAATTTGGAACATTTTTTGGTCTGAGATATACCATTTTCTTGGAAATCCTGCCATGAAGTCCAGCATCCTGAAGTCGCCGCTTCACTGTTGATATTGACACTGGTGTTTGAGGGGTACTATTTAGTGCAGCTGCAAGGTGAGGACCTGTGAGGCGTCTTTGTCTTAAACTACACACTCTCAGATATTTGTCTTCTTGTACAGTTGTGCATCGGGGCCTCCCACTCCTTTTTCTGTCCTTGTTAGACCCAGTTTGTGCTGCTCTCTGAAGGGAAGAGTTAACAACATGATAAGAGATGTTAGTTGTAGTTCAGATTTATAGATGGGTTTTCTAATAATCTATCTATATAAAATGATTAACTCGGATTAGCAGCCATACCAGGAGATTGAGGACTGACAGATGTTGATAGTAGGCCTCAATGCCAAAATGTAGATCGTTCTTTGAAAATCATCCGATTAATTTCAATTGTTTGTGAAATGGACAAAAATGTTTGTGAAATGCATGAAAATGTTTTTTTTTTGGAAAACAAAGAAATTTGCAAATGATCCCAAACTGTTGAGCGGTAGTGTGTATATATATATATGAATACATATGTTCTTGTAATGAATATTTTGAATATATTTGTATTGATTATTAATCACAATTAATATTATACTATTAATAAAAAGTAATTAATTAACACATGAATAAATTAAAACGTATCATAATAATAAATTGCATATAAGGCAAAATAACAAATACATTAAATGATTAAAAAAATATATACAATTATATAATTAATATAAACGCTAAATAAAAACATTATATATAATAAAAATTTAAAATGTTTTTATAATGTGTGTACACATTGCATGCCTATAGACCTTAGGGGAACCTGAACAAAGAAAACAAAAAATGTTACACCTAGGTGTGGTGAGTAAATAGATTTAATGGCGTTGGCAAAATAACACTTGGATTGAACTGCAGGACACATGGTGAAGTTATCCTGCAGGATGATAGGTCATAGGTCATCAAGGCTTTGCTTCAAAGATGTTCTACAATAGGCTGGCCAATTGTATAACAAGATACTGCATTGTCTCCTAAAATGTGTGTACATCTTTAGGTCCCCGAGTGTCCTGGCCCATGCTGCTGTCGTTCCCTCCCACGTAGCCTCTCCATTGAACGGCTCTCTGAACTAAACCAGCTCCTGGAAGGTGATGGAGGAAGTGGAGTACATTCAGCAGTTAGAAGAATCTCTCTCTCATACCTGGAAAGCGAGGAGGGGGATTCCAGTAATGGAGTCAGAAAAGTAAATAGAAGGAGCAGCCATCCAGCACGGGGTGAAAACGAGTGCGAGTTCTGTGATGCCTCCTACTACAGCACTTCCTGCTACAGCACATCCTGTTACAGTACATCCTGCTACAGCAATTCCGGCTATGAGGGCCGGGGCCGCTTCTGCAGCCACACGCGCCTCTCCTCTGTGGACAGCAACCGGCTTTCCGGCAGTACGGTCTTCTCCTCACAGGATGAGGAGGAAGACGAGAGCACCTTTGAGTCAGGACCAGATGCAAACCACTGTCCTGAAGGCCAGGAAGTGGGAGGAGAAAGGAGGAGTGGGAGATGGCAAGAGGACAGGAGAGAAGAGAATGGAGAATCTGCTGGAGCGGAATCGCAGGACGCTAACAGTACGGGTAAGATACACACTATGACTCATCATACGGGTTGTCTCATCAAGAGGGTGGGCCCTGTTAGAATGAGAATTAGCAAGCTTATTAGCGCATTATTAGAAACATAAGATGTAAGATGTAGAAACTTAGTACCATGTCATATACTACTGTGTAAACATCTTCTAAAATGTGCTTGCATCTTATTATGTCATTGCCATGGCAACCCCAAAGTTCCCACTTGAGCGGTCTGTAATGTCCCCGTTTTCCCGTGTGGCTCATGAGCGATGTTCCCCGAGTTCTTGCATTTTAATGGGTCACCCTTGTTCTTGAACATAACATTCTTCCGGTACTGTTGCTGTGCTCTAAACACAATAATACACGGGGGTCCTTACAGCCTAGATTGTGTCCATAGGGACTTTGTAGCTGTCAGGAACAACATCAAATGAAGTGCACCATCCACCAGTACAAGCATGACCTTTGTTAATCAGAGAGTTGAGCCAACAATACTGTAATTTCCAGTGTATTTTTTCCTACTACTACGCTACTCTTTTCTTCCCCTTTGAACCCTGCAAATTTATGACGATGTTCTGATCTTGCGACATCTCCTATACCTCAGAACTACAAATGGTTTTAATATAGTACCGCTCGCAAGTCAGCAAGTCATAGCTCTTTCTTTGGCAAGAGCAATCACAACTTTAAGGGAACTCATGACAAGCTTGTCAACGCATCGGAAATCACAGGAGGTATAATCAATATAACTCAATATAACTCACAGTGTCATGCAGAGGCGATCTGCAGTACTTTGTGTTAAAGTAGTGCAAAAATATATCATTATGTGCTTCGTCAGTTGTCTACTTAATGACAGTTGTGAATAGATGACAAGATGTGCTTCACCAATAGGAAGGTGGTGTCATGTTTCAAAGGACCAATAAACTTGGCACAGTGGTAAAAGCATAGTAAATTCTTGATTAGAAATTTTGTTTTACTTGACCAGTTTCTACTATTTAAAGACTTGTATGACGTCTGAAGTCCCGAGCGTTTGTGTGCCATTCATTGTGCCAGCCTGCATAACCGAGGATACAAGATCATGGACTCCTGAAAGTTAAAGATACTTAAACCAATCCAGTGGAGGTCAATATATGGACAGCTATTCAAACAAAATATTGACATCTTAGTTTTGTGTTAAAGTGACAAATCAATCTCTAATGATAGTATATCTCATTAATTTAATAAAATTTCATAAACAATATTTTGAGGGCCAAAATGTACCCACGCGCCCGCTTTGGAAGCCGCTGCTCTGAAGTAAATAATCAGTAATCATCTCCAAAACACTGAAAGATGACTGATTTAAGCAAAATTACGTTTCCAACAATTGCTACAGTTGTTTTAGTCTTTTTGCAACATCTTACATGATGAATATTGTAAAATAGGATGGGAAAGTAGGTCACATACACATGCCATCTCGGCTCCCACCTCTTCCCTTCCAGATGTGTTGCCCTTTCATTGTTGTGTGCTTTTTTTGATGATTGTCGCACACTGAATAGCCAGCATTTGCTAATTGTCATGTTCTACATGACAAGTTGGGTTCTTGGGTTAGTTTTTCTTCTTCTATGGTCCTGATACGTAATCAGTCAGTATTTGTTGGTGGCTGGATCGTTGTGTGTTGGCTGGAAGTTGGTTTGTTTGGTATTTGGTTTATACCATCCTATGCGTTGGCTTTTCTTTGGGCTTGGTATTTTTGTCGCTCTTGTGTTTGGGAGACATTCTGCTTCTTGAGAGCTTCCACATTTGTTCACTAAATAAAGACTTGACTAAGCTGTCTCTGCATCTTGCACTTTGATGTTCAATGGTTCTGAACCAAAAACCTTTCATGTATGGATATTGCTAATCTTTGTGGGACCAGTCCCTGTGTGTGTGTGTGTGTGTCCTGTAATTGACTGGTGACCAACAGAGTGAACATCCTGTCCACTCCGCATTTTGTACCTTCCTCTGTGAATTGGGGTACAGCTACACCGGAATAAACTGTTTCTCCAAGGTTGAAAATGTTGACCAAACCTTTGTAAACTTTTATGTTTGTATATTTAATCTATTGGTCCAATGTCCAATAATTCTTCCATTTGGATTACATTTTCACATTTCATTTTCATGCATGCTGTCTTACTCTCTCATCCTTTCCCTCTTTGTTAACACAGATTCATTCAGAAAAGTGTATTTTAATTAAAGAGACTGGCAATAAGACTGGGAACGGTTCAAACTTAAGTAGCCTGTGTCCGGCGCCCTCATGTAATGTACTGTTTCCTGTAGGCTCAGGCTTCTCACCTCCCGTTGGCCTTCCTCCAGTACTTCTTCCCAGCCTTGACTTAAACCATTTTCCTGCTGCCACTGACCAAGCCTTACCTCCAAGTAAGCACAAATGCATCTTACTCTGGAGCCACGCCAACAGCTTGGTTTGCATGTATGTGTGTGTGTGTGTGTGTGTGTGTGTAGCCTTACATCTACAGTATATATCCCTTTTGTGTTTGCTGCCATTGCCTCCCCTCGCATGTTGTTTATTGCCATTGGAGTTTATATATTCAGTTATTCTTACTCTGAAAGGGACAGAACAGACAGTAGGAAACTATAAAAGGTCAAACCACTTGGGTTCATTGCACACCAGGCCAAAAATACAATACCGTAATGGAAAAAACTGGAGGAGAATGAGATAAAACTCTTACAGTTCTTGGTGTGGTAAAGTGAGGCATAGAAAACGATCCGGCATCATCCTGCCGTAGCCACTGTGCTTTTGAACACCAGTAATTGGGAAGCGGCTGCATTATTGGAACGCAAAATATGTTTGGTAACCTCATTGACCCTTGACCTGCATGCACACGTGAAACCAATCATGAGAAACGGTATATAAGGTGGCCAATTGCAAGTAGCATCTTCTCTGAAGAGTAGCACCAAATGACCATATTGAAATATTATTTTTCTTGTTATTTTCTTAATGAGAAACCTGTATTAACACAAACTCCAATGGAAATCAGTGCCTCACCAGCCATGAACCTCACCGCATGTCATTGCTTAAGTTGTTTGCAATCCTTATTAAAGTTTATTTTCTGAGCAGAGCTCACCACATACAGTTGAAATGTTTCACCTGCCACCCTTAGTTCTGTTCTTATGGTTGAATGTAACCTTTTATTAACTTAAATGCATTCTCAGCCCACGCTGAGCACAGAAAGTGACTTTACAAATGACTTGAGTGCAATGTTTGCAAACCTTACAAAAGCCATTCTGCCAAGTACAGCTAGCCAATTTACACTTAGCTCGGTTGGAATTTAGCATCTATAACTTGTGGTTCATTTATTATGGTTGAATGTAGCTGTTTATTGCTTTGAATGCATTTTCAGCTAGCGCTGTGCCCAAACAGTGACTTTGCATGTAACTTTAATGCAATGTTTGCAAACCTTACAAAAGCATGTATGCCGACTACATCCGACTAAAAGGAAAATAAAAGAGACACACGAAGTCTTGATGCAGTTGGAAGTCATCAACAATCAACAGTGTCGGAAGTAACTCCATCCTAAGCAATTGTTTTCTAGCAATGGAAAATCTACTCCATTATTATTTCAAACATTACAGTGACATATGACTTGACATATCAAGTCTATAATGTTGTCTCCTCTGGCTGCCACAGATTGGGAAGCTCGAATAGACAGCCATGGCAGAGTCTTCTATGTCGACCATGTCAATCGCACCACAACCTGGCAGAGACCGAACCACAGTGGCAAGTGTCACCACGGAATCCCCCGATCAGGATCCAGCCAACAGATGGAGCAACTCAACCGGAGGTCAGGGATTAAATCAAGAATGTGTGGATTTTACTGTGAAATGCTTGCAAAATATAATAACTGTATTTCCCTGGATGGTTATAATAATGCTCCTCTTTTGTTCGTATCAGGCTCATCCCCACAGAGCCTGACGCTGTTTTATAACTTTATTTCGACCTGAACACATCAACAGCATTTTTACGCATCTGTCCTCCCATCCTTGGAACGACACATTGTCATTTTCACCACACTTCCACGAGTTGCATTCATGGACATGCTATACTCTGAACATGGCAACAGCATCTTAATTGTATGTGTTGGGTGACATGAAACTCTGCTACACAATTAATGCAATAAAAATTACAAAAAGCTAATAAACATCAAATCCTACCTAACATTTATTTGTCTGTAGTAAATTAGTACTCTCTCTGACTTTTTGTTAGGTATCAGAACATCCAGAGGACCATGGCCACAGAAGAGGAGGGTGGCAGTCAGCGGTTAGAGCGAGCTCCCAGTGTCGAAACAGACTGTGATTCTCCTCCAACAGCTACAGGTCCGATTTCTCCCAGTATCTAAGACAGCGTTGGTGTTGTTGTTTCTTGTCACTGGTACATTTTCTGATTCTCCACCAGGTTCAGCATCACCTATCAATCACCAGAAGATCAGCCAGCTTCTCCAGTCACCTGCTGTGAAGTTTATTACACATCCAGAATTTTTTACTATGTTGCACAGTAACTATGTGAGTTGGGTTCTTGGTTTCCTGATATACTTTCTGTGTACAAATAAATTGGTAAGATGATTTGAATCAAACCTACAAAAGTTTGCCAAATTCAGGTTAACATGTTTGTGACAGAAAAATGAGATTGGAAGCATATTTTTTGGTTAGATTTGGTATATGAAACAAAACCATAGCTTCTACTAGTTGCATTGTGTTTGCATATGGTTTGGTGTACAGTGCTTCTCTGTCCGGGTCTTTTACAGTCCGCCTACCGGATGTTCACAAGCAGCACCTGTGTGAAACACATGATTCTCAAGGTGCGCCGTGACGCCAAGAATTTTGAGCGCTACCAACATAACCGGGACCTTGTGGTCTTCCTCAACAAATTTGCAGACACTCAGTTGGAGTTGCCACGGGGCTGGGAGATCAAGACTGACCCGCAGGGCAAGGTAACGTATTATAAATGGTATAATGGCAAAGTAGCTTGTTATTACAAGTCTGTACAGCAGATGCTAGTTTGGATCATCACTCTGGTTCTTAACACGCCTCATTAAGCACCTGATCTGCCAGAGAAGAAGAAGACGGAGGAGGGATCAGTGTTGCAACTCCACAATGTTATAGTTAGAGAGTAATCACACCTGTCTAGACAAAACAACAAATCTAGTGACAAGATTTTTGCGACATTAAAACAAAACATTTTCATTGTCTACCCTGGAGTACGATCGTGGTTGAGTCTATTCTTTTCTGTTTCCCAGTCTTTCTTTGTTGATCACAACAGTCGAGCTACGACCTTCATTGACCCTCGCATCCCTCTTCAGAATGGCCGACTGCCTGGCCACCTCGCCCACAGACAACACTTGCAGAGACTACGCAGCTACAGCGCTGGGGAGGTATACTTGTACACGTTCAAAAGAACAAAAGATCATTATTATGCAGGAAACCTTTTTCTGGTCAACAATTCTAGACATATGAGTCACAATACTTACTGTTTGTCAATGCATAACTATAACTAATATTAGCCAAATCAAATGGAACGATGGACACTACATTTAACAAACCATGTTTTGCTTACACTCTGTACTTGGTATTCATTTTGATATTGTAGTAAAAGGTTTGATTTGCTTCTGTTTCTTCATAGGCCTCAGATGTGTCAAGGATTCGTGGGGCATCTTTGATGGCCAGACCTGCAAACAGCCTGGTCGCTGCCATACGAAACCAGCATCATGCGGACCCACAATCAACTACTGCATGTAGGCACTGCAACACTTCCAGAATTAAAGTGGGCATGCTGTGTTTGAGTTCCATGTGCATTCAAAGGTTATAGCGTCCAGGGTTATAGCGTGTTTTAGGTTCAAAATGAACTTTCTTGTGCAGTGCACGAGTGGTCCTTGGGCTATGTACAAGTTCCATCCGAGACTGTGATGCATATCGAGTTTTGGTGTGGGTTTGCATACCGGATGAAAAAGATTAATCTGGCAATGCCTGATTTAACCCAGTAAACGTGGAAGGGGTGTCATCTGTTTAATCTGTAAGGAGGGAGTAGTGCAGAGTCGCTATAGCTTTTCTATCTTCATGTGTTGTCCTTCTCTCTAGCATACAACGACAAGATTGTGGCATTCCTTCGACAACCAAACATATTTGACATGTTACAAGAGCGACAACCCAACTTGAACAGAAACCACGCCCTCAGGTGTGTTTCTACTTTCGGATAATTGTTTGGAATTGTAGTCTTTAATTTTTGTTTGTAGCTCATTTGATCTTCGAAAACTGTACCTTATACCTTACATGACATGACATTTTAGGGAGAAGATCCACTATATCCGGTCTGAAGGTACCCAGGGTGTTGAGAAGCTGTCATGTGATGCAGACCTAGTCATCCTGTTAAGGTACAGTAGAACTCAAGGCACTTTTACAGCATTCTGTCATGGAGTGAAATATGCATTTTTTATGATCTTCCTGCAGTTTATTTGAAGAAGAGATTATGTCATATATTCCACCTCACCCCATCCACGCTGGCTTTAGCTTCTCTCCACGCTGCTCCCCTGCAAACTCGCCACAGAACTCCCCTGGTAGGTTCTTCATCCCAGATACATTCAAGAGAAGTTAGAAGTGAATTGTCTCTATCACTGTGGTAACTTAGGCTAAACTCGTACCCTGGTCCAGAACAGGCTTTCATCTTAAAATTGGCTTTGTAAGTACTGTAAGTACTGCATTGTCTGATGATATTTTACATTTATAAGCAAGATTGATTTTCAAACAAGGGAATACGCTAGATATAGTCTCTTTTTGAGACATAAATGTCACAGCAGTCCTTCCAAGAGCACTCAGCCTGTTAGTCTTCTTATATAGTAACAGTATTTGATGGCGCAATAAGCACTCTGAGGCATCAATCAACTGGAAGAAAACACGTCTTTATTATATCAAGGAAAAAATTGCCACAAAAAGGTCACCACAACATGTCAACACTGCCATCTCCGTCAACATTTCCATCTCGTGCTCACAATGAGATGCAGCGTTTGAAAACAAGAAGACATACCGTATTTTCTGTACTATAAGTCGCTCTAGAATATAAGTCGCACAAGGACAAACATACATAATTAGGTAGAAAAAAACATACATACGTCGCACAGGAGTCACATTTTTTGTGGGTAATTTATTTTACACACTACTTGACCAAAGCAGACATGACGTCATCTTGGAAGGCAAGTTCTAACATTAATTAAAGAATAGAGAACAGGCTGAATAGGTGTAAGATATGCTAACACAATGCTTATCAGATACACAAAAATAAACATGAACAGAAAAGGTGTCCAGTGTTTATGTAACATAACAAACAGTTTTAAGTACAGTAATTGTTTTGTTTTCTTCATCGCAGTAAGAGTAGCCTCCGCTTTACGCCAGTCCCTAACAAGTTTCTCACTTACTCCTCCTCACTTACTACTCTGCTGCTTGATTACAAATTTCACAACTTGCAGCTTGTAGTCTGCAGAATAGGATTTATTTTGGAGGGTATTTGTGTTCTGTCGTTCTCAGTTGTCTTTGTAAGCTAACGTCTACTGTTTTAAATATTGAGTGTGAGTAGGAGATATTGGTGCGAAAGAGTGCCCTCTTGTGGCTGTCTGTGAAATTATATATATATTTATAAATATATATTTTTTCCATTTATAATTCGCTCTGGAGTAAGTCGCAGGAACAGTCAACCTATGGGAAAAAAATGTGACTTATAGTCCGGAAAATATGGTATTTCAAAGACGAAACAGTTGTTTCTCCAATGTATTTGTTTTTTTTTAATAGATAAGTGTTAATATGTCAAAGTTGTGCAATGTTGAGGGAGAAGTAGAATACGTCACATGCCCCTTTTTATGTTAATGCACACAAAACCAAAAAACGGATTTGACCATTTATGTCTGATTGCGGATATTAGATTCTGTTGAGCTGCATCTTAAGCACAAAGCCTGGGTTAGTTGGGCTGATCCCTGGCTCCTCATAGAGATATGATTTTTGTGAAGTGTTTTGAATAGCTCATTTAAGGGAACGATGGGAACTGATGGGAACAATGGGAAGCGAGTAAAATGAATCTGAGAGAAGCTACAGACAATTAGCAGTCATAGCTGAGTAAGAAGAGGGTGAGCTATAGTAGGTTCGAACATCAGCACCCCATCGCAGTACGCAACAATGATAGACACCACCTTTTAGGTTATACAAATAAGCACGAGTCCTTAACCAAATAAGTCACCCTTTACTGCCCCTACACACAAAAAGTCTTTTTACATTTACTTGATGCAGATTTTCCTGAGTCAATAATCAGACCACTATGCTGGTTAGTTATTACTGTAGCTTTCATTGGCGCGGATCCTATAGCATGCTCATTTTTGTCCTTCGTGATGGTCATGACAGTCGATTGGTTAAACCAAAAGTGAAGCCAATATTCTTGTCCCGCTGAGATGATGTCCGTTGTCATGGTGATGGCTTTTCTTCCCTTTGCCAGTAGAACAGGCTGCCTTACAGTAGTTGGGAGATGTAATAAAGTGTAAAAGTTAACTAATAAGCAATCTCTCCTCAGTGTGCCAGCAGATACATACTGTATTCTGCATGCAAACTGTTCGCATAGTAGCATGCTAACATACTGCATACTTCATGTCTCATGAAGCCTGATAGGGGAGTGCACTCAAGCGCAGGCAGAAAAATACGATCATGACATTTTCCTGACATTCTGATGAAATGTCTGGAATGTTGCCTCCAATCCTGTCTTGTCAAAATGACTGAAGTTTATTTTTATACAAAAAGCCTGTAGCAGTGTTTCTTTATGCAGTTTGCATGATGCCATCTCTGATTTAATGTTGTCTTTGTGTAGGCTTGCAGAGAGCTAGGGCGCCAGCCCCGTACCGCAGAGACTTTGAGGCCAAACTCAGAAACTTCTACAGAAAACTCGAAGCAAAAGGCTATGGCCAAGGACCAGGCAAGATTAAGTAAGACTGGGTGCAGATTTAACATTCTACAGAGTCCAACCTCTTCCAATGCCAGGGTTTTGTGGCTGAAAGGTCCTTGAACCATGCTTTGGTGTCTGACTATTTACTGGACGTAAATGATAATGGTAATGATAGTGTAACGGAAACATTTTTCTATGACTTCATAATTGAGCTGTATTCACATTTTCACATTCTCTTTTCTCCATGTCCTTTCTCCATGTGAATAAGCACTCAGCAGCCATGACTACTGTACATCATTATTGATTATGATATTTGGGTTATTACAGGCTGTTGATAAGGCGAGAGCACCTGCTGGAAGGCACCTTCAATCAAGTGATGGCATATTCTCGCAAAGAGTTACAGAGGAACAAACTTTACGTCACCTTCCTGGGGGAGGAAGGGTGAGAGACACACACACACACACAACATTCGACAGACTACCAGTATACTGATGTAAGTAATGCTTTGGTACTTGCTACTAAAAATGTGAAAAGAAGGGTACTGCTTCCCGTCAAGCCTCTCGTAATATTTGGTAATAGTTAGTAATTGTAATAGTTTCCAATATTTTTGTAGCTTGTACAAAGTGCTGCACTGTTTTGTTTATAGGACGGTACTGTATGTCCAAATGGAGTAATTCAAATTCCCTCCCTTGTTTTTGTCTTTTCAGGTTAGATTACAGTGGCCCATCCAGAGAGTTTTTCTTCCTTTTGTCTCAGGAGTTGTTTAATCCATACTACGGACTGTTTGAATACTCCGCAAATGACACCTATACTGTTCAAATCAGCCCCATGTCTGCGTTTGTTGAGAACCATCTGGAATGGTAAGTTGGTTTATTGTCAGCATTGACTTACTGATCGTCTTGTAAACAACCTTTGTCTTTCCTAGGTTCCGTTTCAGTGGGCGCATCTTGGGTCTGGCTCTTATTCATCAATACCTCCTGGATGCTTTCTTCACCAGACCATTCTACAAGGCCCTGCTCAGGCTGTGAGTAGCCACGTTAAAATCACATCTCTACAACTTCATTCTTTTTTTCCATTAACATTTCTGAAAATAGTGTCTTCCATCTTCCATCACAATATTCTCGTACTCCCCAACAGCCATCACACCATTGTTCTTAGTCATAGCTGGACCAACATACCCCATTGTCCATGCCACTCCCATACATAGTCCAATCATTAAAGCCTCTATCCATTGTCCAAAGAACACGTGGCCTAGTGTGAGTATGTTAACTGGAATGGAATCAAAGTAGTGTGGGTCATGTGCATTTGTGTATCTTACAGGCCAACTGACCTTTCTGATCTGGAGTACCTGGATGAGGAGTTCCACCAATCTTTGCAGTGGATGAAGGACAATGACATCACTGACATCCTGGACCTCACGTTCACTGTCAATGAGGAGGTCTTTGGCCAGGTCTGTGTGTGTGTATAGATGGACAGCAATACAGGCATGGGGATATGGTCTGTCTGAAAACAGAAGTTAACTTGGCTCTCAGGCACAAATTGCAAGCGTTTAAGCAACAGCCTAGATCAGAGGTGGGCAAAGTGTTTGACTTGTGGGTTGTGACCCACAAGTCAAACACTCAAAAGTTGCATTCTAAAAGTTGGGTACAGAAGCAGATGAATGACTCCATCCATTGTGTGTGTATACTGAATACAGATTATTGTATCAGGGATCACGTCTCTCACATTGTTGCTAGGTGACAGAACGGGAATTAAAGTCCGGAGGCTCAAACCTCCAGGTGACCGAGAAGAACAAAAAGGATTACATTGAACGAATGACTAAGTGGAGGGTGGAAAGAGGGGTGGTCCAACAGACTGAGGCGTTAGTCCGAGGCTTCTACGAGGTACGCAGTATTTTCTCTTTAACATGGTAGGCAACGCCATCACCACACAACAACACACCCTAAACACACTGCCTCTTGTGTTTTTGTCACACAGGTGGTCGACTCCAGGCTGGTGTCAGTGTTTGATGCCAGGGAGCTGGAGCTGGTTATTGCCGGTACTGTGGAGATTGACCTCAGTGACTGGAGGAGCAATACCGAGTACAGGGGAGGTGTGTCCAATCCACATATTTCCTAATTATATATGATATCAACACAAAGTAGTAACACAAAGCTGTCATATAAGGGGTTACGTTTTGGTCTGACAGTCTTGTCTGTGTTTAATGTGCTATCCACTAGGTTACCATGACGGCCACATAGTGATGCGCTGGTTCTGGGCCGCTGTGGAGCGTTTCAACAATGAGCAGCGTCTCCGCCTCTTGCAGTTTGTAACTGGGACGTCCAGCGTGCCGTACGAAGGCTTTGCTGCCCTGCGGGGCTCCAATGGACTGCGACGCTTCTGCATCGAGAAATGGGGCAAAGTTACTTCGCTACCAAGGTATTTGGTAGCTTTTTTATATAATAAAACTGAGGTTTATATAATATATAAAGTTATATATAAAGTTTATAGAATGAAACTGAGGTTCAATTTGAAAAGGCCTTATCAAAAGTAATGCAAGAGGCAGATTAGTTATTATTAATGGTTGAGTGCTTGTCTGTCTCTATGTGCTCTGTGAGTGACTGGCAACCGGTCCAGGGTGTCATCAGCTGGTATCACACGAGTCAAGTGTGTGTGTGAGAACCTAGATGATTGGGAGTCACCATTTGCTGTGCCAGTAGAGTTGCTGCCTATCTCCTGTCAGTTCCGCTGTTGGGGATTCTGAGCCAGAACTGAAACTTTGTTGGCTACAGAACTGTCAGTTTTCTGGAACTTCTGCCGAATTGACTTGCAGAACCGCCAACTGGGAGAAACTAAGACGTACCCTTCAGCCTCGGGAGCACAAGTGCTAAAACTTCCTAGTGGAGGAAAGGAGGTGCTTGACTCTTCTACTCTAGACCAGGACCAAGCAAGGTTTAACCCAACCGTCCATGGTGTAGTTAGCCTTCACTCCAAAGTCAGCTGGGATGGGCTACAAGCCCAAGGAGCTCAGGGAGGACAGAAACTTCTTGTGTATGAGTCCAAGCTGTGAAAGCGGGGCCTAACGAGTTTCAAGACCGCATGTGTCAGAAAAGTTACCACAGTGATAACTAGCTTGTGGCGGCCAAGCGTTCATAGCGAAGTCGCTCATACTATGATTGTGAAGCAGAATTCACCAAGCCTTGGATTGTTCACACTTTTAATAGGGAACGTGAGCTGGACTTAGACTGTCGTGAAACATGAGCTGATCGTCCAGAAACTTTGTCCATCCAGTCACCGTTGTTGTGTCGTTGGGCAAGACACATCACCAGTGCCGATCATACTGGTGTGGAAATGGAAATTATTACTTGGTGGTGCTCAGAGGGGCTGAAGACACAAACTGGCAGCCACATTTTTGTCAGTCCATGCCTGATGTTAAAGACGTTGGTCTGGTCAGAATGCGCTTCCCATAGTAAGAAAGGTAACTTGACTGTTTTATATTGCATATAATCCTTCTAAAAATGACCATAAGGTGCCTTTTGTGTTCTCTTTCACTGACTCAGGGCCCATACCTGTTTTAACCGTCTTGACCTGCCCCCATATCCTTCGTACACCATGTTGTACGAGAAACTGCTGACTGCGGTGGAGGAAACCAGCACATTTGGTCTGGAGTGAGACAACAAAGCAATTGACGACACAGACGTCATGTTGGAGCACTCGCTTGGCTGTGAGGAAGAAACACTCACAAGAAACACAGAGCCTGGATTTTCTGATTGTGGAGACCTGCTGAACAAAGATGTTGGCCTACAGTATGTAAATGAATGTTATGGTACTGTATATTAGTAGTCTTGGGGTTTGGGACAGGAAGTAGCCCATTTGGACATATTTGGGCATTTCCAGTGGAATCAATACTGAAAAACAGATGCATCAACTATACACTGGCAGACACTAACACAACTAATAATAGCAAACATTACATATATATCAAGCTATTGATGAAATTCATCAGAAAGTCATCGGAAAGTATCCAGTATGCATCATGATTTAAAGGTAAACAACATTGATTGGGGTCGTCATAGACCTCAGTCCTTCACTGACGGTCCCTGGTCACTGGACTTCACTAATGTGTAGAATCCATCCAACAAATGTAATGTACTGTAATGTTTTCTCACTTTTATTAATCCCTTAGGTAATTGTGGTACTCTTTTAAAATCAATGTCAAACAAAAGCTGCACAAATTAATTTTGCAGAAGCTGTTACAAAAGTAACAATCAATTCTATACAAA
Source organism: Doryrhamphus excisus (assembly GCF_030265055.1). Lineage (NCBI taxonomy): Eukaryota > Metazoa > Chordata > Actinopteri > Syngnathiformes > Syngnathidae > Doryrhamphus > Doryrhamphus excisus. The sequence goes on from NC_080486.1 coordinate 6,509,341, forward strand.
TGAGAAAAAGTTCAAATATTCTTTATGATTGCAGATATTTATCTTCTATGTTTTATAATCTAAAGGTATAAATTATAAGGGTATTCAAAACTAACAAAAACTAACAAATGGTTTTCATTCTCAGGTAGTTTATTGGCCAGAAACACAGACATGTACAAACACTGTCCTCTTATGGACATGCATAATAATAATCATTAAAATGCTAAAATACAGCAATATGTAACAGTAAATATGATGAATAAGGTAGGTGCCAAAGAAAGAATCACAACTGACATTGAATCTGGATGAATGAATGTTGGGGTGACCACTGCAAGTTTACAATCAAACCCTAACTACAGTCTATGTAGTCAATAAAAACATCTTCTGGCGCGACCAAAATTACAATACAGTCGTCCCTCACCACATCGTGGTTCAAACGCCACAACCTCACTCTGTCACAATTAATTAATAAATGCTTGCTGTTTCGTGATTAGTAAAAAGGAATTCATATTAAAGAAAATGGTATGTCTTGTTTGCCTAAATTAAGCATAAAAATGGCTAAATAAAAGAAAGTAGAAATGTAAACCACTCAGAGAACATGATATGAAGTGTAACACGGTCGCTGACTTGTTGCGTACCCCTTTAAGAAACGGTCTGGGAATTAGCTTTCAATGCTAACGTGTGAGACTAATCTTATTTACGTCTAAAATGGCTTATTTTCTATTATTATTTCTACTATATTGGGTAGAAATGGGGGGGTGTGTGACTGTATATAAAAGAAAAAGAATGAAGCCATTTTCTCTCGTTATGCAATATCAGTAAGTTTAGAAAAGATTGTTCAGATAATCAGCAACAACAAATCCCAAGAAAGTAAAAACACAACTAATCATAACCCAAAATACGGACCCTAACTGTAATGTAACCTCGAACCTCCACCCTAACCCACATAAGAAATCATGGAAATAGAAACTATGTGTGACTGTTGCCAACGGTCAATAAGTGTAAAATGAAGGCAACCAATCATGTTAAATGTCAAAGACGAGGCTCACTTTGTTGTCTACATTCCAACTGTCTTTTATTTATTATTCAATTTATTCTTCCCGCCGCCCCAAAATGTGGTTGAACTCAGCGATGTACGACGTCCAGGTTTTAGAAGACCACTGTAGACTGCAGAGGCTCCACAGTCTGCAGTATTTGACTCGTGGCTTTAGTTCTCATTGTCAACACAGTCAAATGTTTCATAGTAACAAGAAAGAATTGCCAAGGTTCACCAATGTCCACCAGTCCAAAATCTACGGGATCTTCAAGCATGGAGTGCTACTAAACATCTCTGGTCCTGCTGTGTTGCAACACAGTCAGCTTGCACTGTAATCCTCATAGTGGGTAGCTTCTGGGGAACACTGACGCTCAAACCACATGATAGGTCTAGTCTTTCAGAAGTTACAACCAAAGTTTATTGATCTAGGGCAGGGGTGGGCAAATATTTGGACTCGAGGGCCGCATTGAGTTAACAAAATTGTCTGGGGGGCCAGAACATATATTTAACACACACACACTATTTTATGCTTATCATTTTCCTTGAATTATTTGTCTAATTTTATCTGTAAAAGTGTTATCCTATATCAGTTGTATGTTCTCATGTCCCTTTTTTAGGAGCACTTTAAACATCACACCACATCAAACTATGTCATTTAATTTTACAGTTTTGTTGTTTATTTTTTAGGGTCTAGTCTTTCAGAAGTTACAACCAAAGTTTATTGATCTAGGGCAGGGGTGGGCAAATATTTGGACTCGAGGGCCGCATTGAGTTAACAAAATTGTCTGGGGGGCCAGAACATATATTTAACACACACACACTATTTTATGCTTATCATTTTACTTGAATTATTTGTCTAATTTTATCTGTAAAAGTGTTATCCTATATCAGTTGTATGTTCTCATGTCCCTTTTTTAGGAGCACTTTAAACATCACACCACATCAAACTATGTCATTTAATTTTACAGTTTTGTTGTTTATTTTTTACTAAATCAGACATCCGACTTGCAAGTCATGTTGCCAGTTTGTATGTTAAAAGTTGAAGTTACTTAGAAAGCAACTGGCGGGCCGGATTCAAACGCTTGGTGGGCCGCATGTGGCCCCCGGGCCGTAGTTTGCCCACCCCTGATCTAGGGTCTTTTAGGGTTTTGTGTGTAGGGTTGGGGTTCTGGTCTTACGTACAAATGGGCTTTGAGCCAACATATGCAACCTCTGTCTCCATCTGTGCTTCTCTAAATAAACTATGCCTCAATTATGGAAGCTGACTGAAAAGCAGTAACAATGGTTACAATGATATGCAATACTGTTATCAAAACAATTGCTGGTATTCTACTACAGAAACCAGGTACACTGTAGGTACACTGTAGGTACACTGTACGCACACTGTACGCTGCGCCAAAACAGTCCATTCGTACTGTAATGGCTGTTGCTTCTCTTCAGCCTTTCTTCCTGGTTCTTCGGACGGCGTTGCTATCAGAGAATTATAGTCAAAGATCACACAATTGAAAAGGTTTTCAATTTCTATTAAAAATGAGAGCAATATACCGTATTTTCCGGACTATAAGTCACATTTTTTTTTCATAGGTTGGCTGTCCCTGTGACTTATACTCCAGAGCGACTTATAAATGAAAAAACTGTTTATGTTACATAAACACTGGACACCTTTTCTGTTCATGTTTATTTTTCGTGTAGCTGAATAAGCATTGTGTTAGCATATCTCATTCAACCTGTTCTCTATTCTTTTATTGTTAGAACTTGCCTTCCAAGGGGACGAATATCTGTGTTGGTCAAGTAGTTAAAATGAATTACCCGCAAAAAGTGTGACTTATACTCCAGTGCGACTTATGTATATATTTTTTTCTACATAATTATGCATTTTTGGTCTTGTGTGACTTATACTCTGGAGCGACTTATAGTCCAGAAAATACAGTATTTACGTTAATATCAATGAAGATTGGCCCCTCTAGAAAGTGAAAGTGAAGCTTCTGTGCGCCTCTTGTCCCAGTATTTTTCCATGAGGTCATATATAAGATGCTACACACTAATGAGCTAGCAGAATGTAAAGGTGTACAATACCAACTAATGGCAACTAATGGTAACCATTGTTTCAATTGACTCTCCGTCCTCGCTGTTCACGTCCCCCAGTGAGCCTTGCCATACAGGACGAATTGGCTCTGATGCCCCGATTCTACCAGCTCCTTCCCAGTAAAGAATTGACTTGTCTTTATATGAGGACGCACGTCATGGGTTTGGATTGCTTTGGTTCTCCATCAACTGTTCTCCAGGACGTCCCATTAGAGGTTTCTTTCATGTAGAATTGAAGAGACGAACAATAATAAGAGGGACTGATATTGCTGCAATTAATCAAATCTTGTGATATATATTTGTACTGCATGGTGACTCCATTTGATTGACATTTGAGGCATATTTCGGGGTGAAACGCCTGTGACGTTGGACTCGGGAGGTTCCACTGTTTTCCGTCAACCGCTACTCAGGTCAATGCAACTGTATTGGAAGCATTGTGAAAACCATGAAGTTTTAGGGGGTCAAACGTATTTAAATTGACTGTGCACTGTGCTATCCTTGTTTCATGGCAACATATCAGCGGTACAGTCCAATAATGCAACATGTAGTCATACTAGCAACCACACAGAGAACACTACAGTGCACTACAGTGCTTTGCAGTGCTGAGGCTGAAATGACACAAAATACACAAAGGGAAGGGTGGATTATGTTGCAAATTTCGATCTTTTTTGCAAAAATGTTTTGTACTGTTATTTATATGGTATTGTATTTATAATTATTATGTTAATTTTTACTTTCTTCACAATCTTTTTATCATAAGAGCTTGCCTTCATTTTGGAAACCTTTGCATTTTGATATTTATGTCTTTTATATTATTAAGGTAGCTCACTTGTTATCCGTTACAGCAAATCAGCTCATTTGGTGCATTTTGTTCTCTCTCTTTTTGCTCTTTTAACATCTGATGGTTGTTTCAATGCTGCATGTAACAAGACATCTGTGACAGGATCTTCTAAAACCTTCATTGAACACTGGTCTGTAAGGGTGGGGGGAATAATACTTCATGAACACGTTTTGCATATCACCTTTTCATATCACCATTTCAGACCACAGTACTGGGCGCTCCTGGTGGTAAACTCAATTCCTTTTACTGGTTCAAGTTCTTATTAGTCACACATGGTAGTGAATCGGTTACTCGCTTCATTCGTCACAAAGCGCATGCGTAGAAACTCACAGACTGGCAACCAAGCAGTAGATGTGACGAGCACCTATGAGTTAGTAAAAATTGAGTCTTTGTTGTGGAATCGTGAGTCAGTGTAATGTGAGTCTTCGTCGAGTACCCGTCAGTCAGTGAAGTTTGAGGTCCGGACTGTCTGTCCAACCAGCTGAAGAGCCAGAAATGATCCATTCCAACCTTTACGGGTTTTTGTTTGTCGTTTCTTTGGTCTCTTTCAACAGTCAATGAAATTCAAGTCTTTTGAGTACCGGTGAGCCAGCGAAACCAGAGTCTTTGTTTAGTACCTGTGAGTCAGTGAAAGTCAAGTCTTCATCGACCACCCGTACGACACAGAAACTCAAGTGTTGCGTCACCCGTGAGTCTGTAAAACTCTAGACATGATCAAGCACCCTGGAGTTGGTGAAAGTCAAAAACTCGAGTGTTTGGGCACCCGTGGGTTAGTGAAGCTTGAGTCTTCGTCAAGTAGCCGGGGGTCAGTGTAGCTGGAGTGTTTATTGAGTACCCGTTTAGTTGATGAAACTGGAGTCTGTCGAGCACACATGAGTCAGTCAAATTTTAGTCTTTGGGCACCTTTGAGTCAGTGGAACTCGAGTCTTCATCGAGCACTCTGAGGTCAGTGAAACTTGCTAGACTTGCTGTAGCAGAGAGTTAGTCTTCATTGAGCACTTATTAGTCAGTGAAACTTCAGTCTTTGCATACCCTGAGTCAGTGAAACTCGAGTCTTCCTGGTGTAACAATCAGTCAGTGAAACTCGAGTCTTCGTGTCACCCTCAGTGGTGCAGCACGGGTAGGAAGGAGAAAGGAGAGTTGATTTCATTCACAAATGCAGTCAGCGTAACAGTCGCAAAATTGATTCACGTTTCCTTCCCTAGCGGTGTGTTAGTGAACAAGTTAGTGACAGGATCTTCTGAAACACAAGATACAAGTATCCTCGAGTTCCCATTCAGTGTAAAAAAAAAAAAAAAAACCTCTTGAGGTTTGAACGACTCGTTCATGACTACATCCCGACTCGGAACGTGTGTTGGTGTTGTTATGGTAACTGATGAAATCAATCAGTTGTAATCAAGAAGGAAACGTAACTGATGTTTGGAACCATGCCATCAGTCATTTCTTAAAACAAAAGACGAGTGTAACAACCTTGATCTCACTTGGTTCGCCATTCCAAGAGACAAAATATGATTCTTCTGCCACTAAAACTCACTGGATAAGCAGCATTGATTTACACAGTAGCATATGTAAATATTCACATTAATTCAAGTCTCCCCTTCACTTTGATAACAATACCGTCCATGTAGACATTGGAGATGGAGATTCATTGATTTTGGATATTTGTTTGTTTGTTTTTTTGTTCATATGGGTTCATAAAGTAATGTGACGGGTTTTGATGTTACAAACGGTACAGATTGCTAACTGGAATACTGAAGCATGCATTTTTATTGCAGTGTTTTGTGTGGATTATTCACATATTGTATGTCAATCATGTTAACGTTGTGACAGACACGTCAATGCTCAGGCAGTCCGTCAAATATCATCACACAAAATGTCTGTAAACCTCAACAAGTAGACTTTGTTTATTTGCTGACATTGAGTATGAAGTTAAAGCAGTGTTTCGCACTGTGGTCATTAAAATTAAATAATTTATGGAGAAAAAATTGGTTGTATTCTTTTATGCGTAGTGTGTCCTCACAAGCTGGAGAATGCAGCAGGGTTCTAAATGTAGTTGCAGCTGATAATTGTGGTTTTTTTTCAAGTAATCAGATATACATATACACATACATATATGTTAGGGTTAAACCCAAAACATTATCACCAACTTCACCAACTGTGAAAGAAGACACAAAGACGTGAGATATAGGCTTGCAAGGAGAGTGATCAGAGACTGTTCAGTAACATTCATCCAACCTACTCTGAAAACAGTCTCTGCTCTCCTTCTTTTTATTAATTAGAGTTTAGGTGTGCCCTATTACATAGGTCTCAATCGTCTAAGGGAGGGGGAACAGTTCACACGGTTGAGACTGGTTTCAACATCAAGCATATTTTGAGAAAGCAAAAACAGATAGGCTTATTTTGAGAAAGCAGAATGTCTCAAGGAGACATCCTGTTATTGAGTGTCTAAAGGAATGTGATGAGTTATGCAAGCGTGTGATCTATGTGCATGTAATAGTAACTTGGATAATATGAAGAATGTGATTACATGATATTAACTTGGATAATATGAAACAAGCTTATTGAATGTGAGTACATGATATATACAGTTTTATTCCAACAATATATCAGACATATTTTTGTTTGTTTAAAGAGCAATTATAACAATAACAATAAAATGTAAACCTCCACTCCTGCGGGTCGAAAGCTGACTGGTTCCTGCCAGCTTGTGACTGTCAAATACCTAAATATTGCAAACGCAATGTAATTTCATTTCACTTTTAAAACACATACAAAATACATACAAAATAATAATTATATCACTGTAAATATTATTTGATTACAATACTGTAACTATTCATTAGTAATCCCAGTTTAATGCAAACTGCGATTTGCACTACTTTTTTGACAGTCATTGAACGCACCGTCTACCGTTCTCCGAAGCACAGAGGGACGTATGGATGTATTTGGATGTCATGCCCCCCTTTTTCTTTCACCTCATATTTGCTCCCAAATGCTGATACTATGTGGGAATGCATAAAGGTAAGATTTGATGACTGATGCGCTAATGTGCATCATTGTGATTGTGATTCACACACTCTCTGGGATGGTGGCTCTGTATTCATTTAGTGCTTTTCATTTGATGTTGTTCCTGCCGTAGTTTTGTACAATACATCATAAAAATGGGATCAATCACATCGCTATAATGTTGGTATGTTGAAGATCTTCCCCTCGCTAGTTCGATGCTAAATAGCTAATGCTAGTGTTACCTGTCAGCGTGTTCAGCCCCGAACCGTGGTAAGGGGCGGCCTGACTTGGGCAGAGAAAAACAACACGGCTGCTTCCAGTCAACTTTATTTCCGACTCTCCCACCACCAGAGCACAGCACACACCACCATCACCCGCACTTCCTGGTTCACAGGTCATGCCCAACCCGCCCCACATAGCTGGCCAACCACATGCCTGCAACACTACCCCCACTCTGGATGATGATTAGGCCCTTAACATCGCTCCAGGACACTTTAACGATTTCCCGCATGTATACATTTCCCACAGATACGTATATACGTGACAAGCTCCCTAAGCTAGAAGAACCATAGCTTATCAATAATGGGAGTGAAGAACCAAATCTCTTCAACATACATGGTAGAGCACCTTCAAAGGAAGAAACTAACAATTCCAATGCATTTAAAATGCCTCACTTCTCTTTTTTTTTTTTTTTTTTTTTTTTTTTTTTTAAATACACAAGTGTGAACATCTTCTTTTGAACTCTTTTGCTCTGGGGGGGGCAGCGATCCGCCTACACCCCTCCCCAGGCTACATCCTTCAGGTGGACCGGCGAACCCAGTCCCCAAGCCGTCTGGGTGACCTGCGAGCCCGCTGGCCCCTTCGTGGCGGGGTGGGGGTCGTATAAGACGGTCTGGCTTGATGATCGAGGGGAGGCCGAGTCTCCGTCTCTTCCGTACGGACTGGGGGTCGGCCGCTGTCCACCCCCGCCGGTGACAATGTTGCCGGGTCGGAGCCCAGGGCAGCCCCTCCTGCTGATGGTTCCCCACAGTCCGACGGCGTGTCCCACAGGTCGAGGGGGCCGTGATCAGGAGCCGTGGCGTTGGAGTCCGGCAAGGCGGGCGACACCTCCACCGGTGACCAGCTGTCGGCGTCCTTGTGGGCCCAGGTGTTGTCTAGCGGTGTCCGTGAATAATAAGGCTTCAACTTGTCGTGATGCACTACTTTGGCTGCGGACCTTGGACATTTCTTGATGCGGTAGACCATGTCGTCTAGCACGCCCACCACGAAGTATGGGCCCTCATACGAGGGTAGGAATTTGCGCACTTTGTTCCTCACTCTCTTGGTCCCCTTCACCAGATACCAAACTGCATCAGCGATTCTGTACTGGGTTTGGCATATGTTCTTGTCATACTGTCTTTTAGCTCGTTCGACAGATCTTCCAAGCGCTTCCCGAGCCAGCTGGTGAGCAAGTTCCAAGCGCTCCCTGAGTTGCGCCACATACTCTGGAGGGGTGTTAACATCCTCGCCATCCGGGGGTAATCCGACAACCAAATCAATTGGTTCTGTTATTTCTCTCCCAAGGAGCATCATGTTTGGGGTGAGGCCTGTGGAACTGTGACGAGTGGCTCTGTATGCCATGACTGCATAGGGAATCATTAGGTCCCAGTCCCAATGACAGCGCTCCGCAGTGGTGGCCAATGTTTTCTGCAGGGTAGCATTGAAACGCTCTACTTGACCATCTGACTGGGGATGAAACGACGTTGTGCGTGTCTTGTCAATTCCCAGCAGTTCACACATCTTCTGGAATACCGCTGACTCGAAGTTGGCCCCCTGGTCGCTATGCAGGCTGTGAGGAGCTCCGTACCTACACACCCACTCCGTCGTGATACGCTCGGCGACAGTCACTGCTTGCTCATCGGGGAGAGGGTAGGCCTCCACCCACTTACTGAAATAATCTTGTACTACCAGTATGTAGCGGTTGTGGCGCTCTGTCTCATTTAGGGGACCCATTAGGTCAACGGCCACTCGTTCCATCGGGGAGCCCACCCTCACTGTCCCCATGGACGCCTGAGGGGTCTTCTTGGGCCGAGCCTTGGCGGCACAGCTGACACAAGTACGGCACCATACAGTGACATCGTCCTTCATATTGTACCAGTAAAATCTGGCCTGAAGCCTGGCGAGTGTCTTTTCGACCCCGAAATGCCCTCCCACAGGTCCGTCATGTACTTGCCCCATGATGGCATTGCGGAATGTGTGGGGTAACAGGATCTGGGGGTGGAACTCCCTCCCCTCGGGGGAGTAATACTTCCGCACTACGAGGCCATCTTTCAGGTACAGTCTCTTCCATTGCGCCCAATAGGCTTTGGTGGCCGGGCTGAGGTGAGCTATCTCGACCCACGGTGGCCGCCCACTCCCCCCACCTAGCCACTGCGTCACCGGGGCAACATCTGGGTCTGCTTTTTGGGCGTCCACCAATTGCTCTGGGGTCCAACCGCAAAACAGGGCGCCGTCCTGTTGCTCGCTCACACGGCAGACACTCGGGTCTGCCTGGTTAGCATTGTTATTGCCCGGGGGGCGACACGACGACGCCGGGTCTGTCTGGGGGCACTGTTGGTCATCGTTACCTTCTACAACCCCCACTAGAGGGACCACATCGTCAAAATCCACCCCCAAGCTGCACTGCACGGCCTTATCTTGAAGTTGGTCAAAAACGCGGGGCTCACGGATGTTACAAGGACAAGACCCCGGGCAGGGCCTTCTCGAGAGAGCATCGGCATTTTGGTGGTGCTTACCTGGGCGATATAGCACCCGGAAGTTGTACTCCGCCAACTTCTCTAACCACCGTGCCAGCTGGCCTTCAGGTTGTCTAAACCTCGTCAGCCAACGCAAACTGCTATGGTCCGTCCGGACCGTCAAGGGTCGTCCCAGCAGATATTGCCGGAAATGAGAAGTGAACTCCACCACCGCCAAAAGCTCGCGCCGAGTAGCGCAATAGTTCTGTTCAGTGGGAGATAACCTTCTACTTCCATAGGCTAAGACCCTCTCCTCGCCCCCCTGAACTTGGGAGAGGACTGCCCCGATCCCCCAATCGCTCGCGTCGGTATCCAGGAGCATTTCACCGCTATCAAGGGGGTAACCCAGAATGGGTGCCGAGACTAAACGCCCCTTGAGCTCCTCAAATGCCCGCAGGCAGTCATTGTTCCAATGAAACCGTGCATACTTTTTGGTTAGTTCGTGCAGTGGCTGAGCCACTGTGGCGAAATCCTCGACAAAACGCCGGTAATATGATGCCAGACCAATAAATTGGCGCACCTCGGAGACGTTTTTGGGCGTGGGCCATTCCACCACCTTTTGGATCTTTTGAGGGTCTGTAGCGACGCCCTCAGCGGAGACAATGTGACCCAAGTAAGCCACCTCCCGCCGGAAAAGGCAACATTTGGAGGGCTTCAACTTAAGATTAGCCTGGCGCAACCTGTTAAACACCTGACGCAACCGTTCCAACATTTCAGGGCAGTCCTTTCCCAGCACAATGATATCATCCAGGTAGACCAAACAGGTCTCCCACTGCAACCCGGCTAACACCCGGTCCATCAGTCGCTGAAATGTCGCAGGCGCATTACAGAGGCCGAACGGCATCACATTCCATTCAAAAAGCCCACTCCTCGTGCAAAAAGCAGCTGCTTTGCGGGCCCTCGGAGTCATCTCCACCTGCCAGTACCCAGATGTTAAATCCAGGGTACTAAAGTACTTGGCCGTTGACAGTGTGTCCAGTGTGTCCTGAATGCGAGGTAAAGGATAGGCGTCTTTAATAGTGCGTTCGTTCAAAGATCGATAGTCCACGCACATGCGCGCGGACCCATCTTTCTTCCTTACCATGACAATTGGTGCGGCCCAGCTGCTGTTACTAGGGTGCGCAAGGCCAGCCGTCAGGCTCTGCTGCAATTGTTGGTCTGCCGCGGCCTGTTTTTCGTTGGACATTCTGCGCGGGGGTTGTTTAACAGGGGGCCCTGGGGTCAGTAGTATATCGTGTTGCACCAAATTAGTACGGCCTACATCACCTGGCCCTACAGAAAAGACGTCCCCATGGGTCTGCAACAAATGGGCTAACCCGGCCCGGTCGGGCTCAGACAGTGTTGCGCAACTCTCCGAGTATAAGGTTTGTAAATGACTCGGCACTCTGGGAGTGCCGGCGTTAACAGACTCGGTACGGGTTCTTGACTCCTCTGCTCCTCCCTCCTCTAGTACCTCGGCCGGCTGAATGATTCCCGCCACCTCCCCTCTTCTTAAGGTGAGTGGCACAGTACCTGGGTTAAAAACCCTCATAGGTACGGTAGCGGAGTGTTGCGGCCGGACGACAACATGAGCCACCAAGACCCGGTGCTTCTCAACAAAACTCTTAGTCGGGCTTAACATCACGTCTTCCTTGATGTCACGCCGGCGGCCCACCGCCACTGGCACCACATATTCGCAACCCGGCTTTAGTAGCGTTGTCCGGGCTACTCTGGCGATATAGGTTTCGGTTACGTGGCTAGGGTCGAAACGCGGCACCCTTTCACCAAAAACAACTGCCTCTCTACGACCATAGTCTAACTGGGCCTGTGCTTGTTGGAGGAAAGGATGGCCGAGTATAGCTTCGGTGCCATTGGAGGTGTCTGCCACGATAAAGTTTACATTCACCATTCTGCTTCCCACACCCACGGGCAAATCAGTCTCCCCTAAGACGGCTACACTACCGTGGCCAATGCCCTGCAGAACTCGTACAACCGACGACCGCAACTGGGGTTTAAGCTCGGGGGGCAGACAGTCAAACAGATGAAAGGGCAGTACATTCCTCCTGGCGCCGGAATCTAACAAAGCCCGCATTCTCACCCCGTGGATAGTTATTAAAGCACTCATTTCCTCCGTGTCCGTACCCCGCTTGCCAACAGTACCTGAGGCTGGAGGTGGGGCGGTGTCAACGCCGGGGGCCCTTGCGTTGGGTTGGCGGGGTGAAGGGCAGTCTCTCTTCAGGTGTCCTACACCACTACAGTTGTGACAAACAACATTTCCCCGGGTCGCCCTTGTTCCTTCCCCTCTTTTCTCTGGACGGGTGCGGGTTGTTTTTGGCGCCCCCTCTGGTTGGGTGGAAAGGTGGTCGACCACCCCCACTGGCACCTCACCTGACGTCGGGCTGTCGTCCTCGCGCACGACGGCTGTTCTGTTCAACCCGTCAGGCCGGACGTGTGGACTTGCACGTGCCGACTGGGCTACGGCTCTGGCGGCCTCTCGTGTCGACTCGTAGCGGCGGGCTATTTCGAAAGCCCCCGCCAGGGAGCCCGGCCTCTCCTCCAGAAGTCGCTGCACCAGCGCAGCATCTGTTAAAGCATTGGTGAAGATCTCCACCCCAATGGCCTCCTGTTCCGACTCTGTGCGGTCGGCATACACGATGGACACCTTCTCGTAGATGTCGTCTCGGAGGCTGTGAAGCGCTTCGCCGGGCCCTCTGCGCCTCCGTCGCAGTTCGATGCCCACAGCAGCTGCGTGTTGCGACCGTGGCCCATAGGCGGCTTCCACCTCATCAACAATCTGGTTGTAGCTCCACCTGGCCGACCGGGGATTCTTGTGGACAATAGCACCAGCTGGTCCTGTCAGGCTGAATCTCAGCTGAACCGCTTTGGTGTTGGTGGACCAGTGGTTGGCCAGGGCACAGCTCTCGAACTTGTGCAGGAAGTCCCTCCAAGACCCGGCGCCGTCGAAGTGGCCCGGTCGCAGAGTGGGTATTCTCTCTCGTGGCTCATAAAGCTCGTCATCGCTACTGTCTTTGCAGCTACCGGCGTACAAGTGGGTCGGGACGTGGGTAGCAACTCTAGTCCCCCTGATATTTGGCTGGTTGGCCTCCCAATGGTAGGGCTGCTCACAGGAAGACGGGCCGGCGTGGCAATGTGGGGTAGAACGGCAGCGTCCCACTCCAGGAAATTTAATGTAGTCAATTGGCTGGGGTGTAGGTGCTGCTTTGGCCAAGACTGGCGGGAAAAACCCCTTGTCGGCATCGCCACCGACTGGTTCATCTTCACAGCATTTACAGTTCATGGGAGAGAAGGGGTTAACGCGGTTATCAGCGTTATTCATCATCCCAATTGGACGTGTCGCAGGTGTAGACGCCCTGGCACTCCTGCAGCGGCCAAAACTATTTGTGAGAATCTCATGCTCACCCGTGATTGTGCACGGCTGCTTTGCTGGCGTCAGGAAAGGGTTAACGGACGGTGGCGGGGTGAGCAGCGTCGCCTCATAAGCACGCACCGTGCGGCGGACCGCGCCATATTCGAAACCCACACGCGTCGCGGCGCCGGCCAGTTCTCTCTCGTTCCCGAACGTACCGTCACATCCTTCCTCGGCGATGCCCACGGCGCCCACGTCTGCACAAACACTCCCCATTAGATCCCCCAGGAACGGGTTCGTGCTGGAGAAATCTTCGCGCTGATCACGTCCCTCGCCGCCGGCCTTAGCGCTTTCGCCTCGTGTTGCCATCTCTGCTCTTCCGCGAAAAATTCGCTCTTTGCTTGTTTGTTTGTTTCTTCTGTTTTTTTTGATCCCGGACGAGCCCCCAGTGTTACCTGTCAGCGTGTTCAGCCCCGAACCGTGGTAAGGGGCGGCCTGACTTGGGCAGAGAAAAACAACACGGCTGCTTCCAGTCAACTTTATTTCCGACTCTCCCACCACCAGAGCACAGCACACACCACCATCACCCGCACTTCCTGGTTCACAGGTCATGCCCAACCCGCCCCACATAGCTGGCCAACCACATGCCTGCAACACTAGCATGCTAGCACAATACTGGACTTCAGCCACGGTCATCACATTGACAGCCCGTCAATAGCCGCTGTTACTCCAATTTAGCTGGCAGTTCAATGCAAAAATCAGCAGAGAGATGTAAAAATGTGAAAAGCACTGGTTAGTTGGGACATTCTTATGACAAGGTAGCACTTTATATGACAGTAAAAACAATACCTGCACTGCTCCAGTCGCTGGCAGGCCATGTAATCCGTGACAAGTCAAACACAGCGACAGTAGATACAAATAACTTTGGTCTTGTTACAAGAGCCATCTGCCAGGGCTTTGAAGCTAACTTTACCAATGAAAATACGCTTTTCTTTCTCCATTTCTGCTCAATATTTGTTCCAGCTTGTTGCTACAGTTAACGTGCTGCAATCTAACTATGGTGTGGGCCAAGTGTCAATGCTGTCCCAAGCCGCTAGAGGGCAGTGTTGTCCAGCAACGAGCTGTTTCAGCTTCATGCGCGGCACTGATGGATACCACTAATTTCCTTGTTGACACTCGAGTAAAATACTGTCCGGTAATACAGTACACTTACAGTACACTTAATACATCTGAACATTTTGTAAAGGTAGCATGTTTCAATTCATAACATAGCACATAGAATAAGTCAATACATCAAAATAATCATAGTAGTTTGAGGTAGCCGCATCTTTACAATACAGTATAGCCAAGCTAAAATACACTAACAAAATAAATCATGTAAAATATGCTGCTTTAAATAATTAAAAATACAATTAAGTACTTCTATGAGAATTAGTCTTTGTACGTATTTAAGATCTGAGTTCCTTTCCACTGTGATCCTGTTAATGATGTACATTACCACAAATGATGCTGACTCAAGAACCAGATCATTGATATCGATATCTGTGTGGAATAAAATTGGTTGGTGTACATTACATTACCTTAACAGTTGTGTATCAATATTAAAAATGAAAACATATTACCAGAGCTGTTTTCAAGTTTTTATTGTTTGCTATTCTTATACATTTTGTACATAATATACTCATTTATACAAGAATTCACATATTGACAAGTCCAACGTGGTGAAAGAAGAGGGGGTGACTATGCAACATGCTGTGCAGAGGTGGGAACACTTAAAAAAATCCTTTACATCAAAATCTGACATAAAATCTCCTTTTATGGGAAAGTTTGAATTTTCGACCAAAAAAAAGATAGATTAACACATAAAAAGTAACACTGGTTTCCACTTTCTCCAGTAAAAATAATCAGAATAGATTGAGAAGTTTTAAAAACAAAATAGCGGTGGAAACCAGCGAAACACACTAAGCCTTTCAAAAGATGAAGTATTCACACCTGTAGAGAAAGTCACAGCAACCCTTCAATAAAAGGTGAACGACGATGTCAGTCAAAAGTTTGATATGACCTTGATATGTGATTAGAAACAAGTAACACCTGAATCTCTGCTACTTGGGTTTGTTCGCATCCTCTGAATGACAGTTGAAGGCAGGTGTGTCCAAACCTTCACCACAGCCACAAGAATATGTGATATATTTTATACGCTAAAGAAGATAAAAGCGACCCATTGTAGGTCTGTACGGTGGAACACGTTTATGTTGACGCCCCCTCGGACTGGTTGACTGGACTGGTCTGCTAGCTTGCACATTTCCTGGTGATGAAAGGAGACCAGCAAGGATTTTTGAACCTCCAGCAGCATTTTTATTTTTATTTCAAGTTGACAGTCGTTGCTGTTGTCGTATGTCCTGGGACTTGATGGCTCGGTGGACATAAAATAGAGGGGTTGTCAACATAATGGGGTTTCACTGTATTTGCAAAGCTATCTGAACAAAACATAACTCATAATACATGTCTTTAATAAAGATGTTATTTTTGCAATATGCTGAGCCAATAGAAAAACGGTTTAAGGCCTTTAAATATCAATGTTATGTTTTGATGACATAGAGGTTGTGTTGACTGTACATTCATGTGAAAAGCCACACAGTTGTCACTAACAACCATCATCATGTCTCGCTTAGATAAGAAAAGATTTCTTAAAGTCTTCAAAATTCTGGAAAAAAAAATCCCTGAAAGCTGTCGGCAGGAAGCTGAATAGCTGAACGCCTTCTGGTATCCATCACTCGCAAGTGGGCGGGGTCGGGTGCGAAGCCAAAAAGGATATCACAAGTGCTGCCAGTCTATCGCGACCAGCGTCTGATTAGCCTCTTGAGCGTGACCAATGACCTCGGCGATGCCGTGCTGACGCCACAGACGCTCAATCTTCCTGTAGCGCTCCGGACATAGATGCAGGGGATTCCCCCGCCTGTACACGACACACAAACGCAGCATGAAGACAATCCATGACGACAAAATCACTACGTGCTAAGCAGGCTTAAACACTGACTTGAGACCCTGATCCGTCTCTCCGTAGTCGTCCAGGTATGGAGGAGGATAGAAGCAGCCCTTTGTTTTACCTGCCACAAACAGAACCTGACTCTCTCTCACTCTGAAAACACAAAACACACACTCATTACAAACAGCAACCATTGCAGCAAATAGACTTCACTTATAAAAGATTTCTTCAAGTCTTCAAAATTCTGGAAAAAAAAATCCCTGAAAGCTGTTGGCAGGAAGCTGAATAACTGAACGCCTTCTGGTATCCATCACTCGCAAGTGGGCGGGGTCGGGTGCGAAGCCAAAAAGGAAGCCAATCTTAATCTTAATAACCAGGGGAGGCATCACCAAATGGAAAATGATGGAAGATGGACGTTTTGCGCTTGATACCACAAATGTACTTTGAAGTACACAAAATAACATTTATTAATTTTAAAAAAGTGTTGCACGGTGGATGAGTGGTTAGCGTGCAGGTCACACAGCTAGGAGAGTTCGATTCCACCCTCGGCCATCTCTGTGTGGAGTTTGCATGTTCTCTCCGTGCGGGGGTTTTCTCCGAGGACCCTGGTTTCCTCCCACATTCCCAATTGGCGACCCCAAATTGTCCAGGTATTAATGTGAATGGTTGTTTATATATGCCCTGTGATTGGCTAGTCACCAGTCCAGGGTGTACGCCACCTCTCGCCCAAAGACAGCTGGGCTAGGCTCCAGCACGCGACCCTTGTGAGGATAAGCGGTAGAAAATGAATGAATGAATTTCAAGTCTGTCAGTGAATATACTGATTTTTATTTGTTACTTTATTTATACTGTATTATATAATACTTTACCTCAGTCAAGCACAGCGCAAACACAGTACTGAGGTTTTTGCCAGCGCTTATATCTTTGTCTGTGCTCAAAAGTTCGGAATGGATTTGGATGCAATTTTCAGGGATTGTTGGAAATTCTTTATGGAAGAACTGAATACATTTTGGGGATCCAGGATTTTTTTTAAATTATTTAACATTGCAAGATAATATCATTTTCAACATTTGTGCATAATGTGCAAAATGGGTAGGTCGTTGAGGACATTTAACCTTCCTGGTACATCACGCTAGGTTTTAGCATACTATTTTGCTATTTTCATGTATAGACACATATACGTATAAACACCACTGCCATGCTAGGTGCTAGCGTGCAAATGTTAACATGTTTGTATTGCTAGCATGCTAATATTAGCTTAGTAGCTTTTTTATCCTTTTTCATGTGTAGACACATACACTTTGCACTTTGCATCATGCTAGGCTGGCATGCTAATGTTAGCATTGCTTACATGCTGACATGAGTATAGTAGCAATTTTCATGATTATGAACTTAAGCTGACACATTCAAATCAATAAATGGCTTTTACAATAATTGAGCTTTTTGAACTGAGCTAGCTTACCTATTTGGAGGAAGCTATATCCTGGAAGTTTCAAGTTTGTCACAGTAACAGTGTTATTTGCTATGAGGTGTGTGGTACCTGAGGAAGAGGCCGAGGCCAGCGCCACACGTAAAGGTGTGGGCGGTGCAGGCACCGACATCCTCGCCGTCCACCTCAGTCTGACAGCAGTAACTCTGAGAACACAGCATGGAACCACAGACCAGACACAAAGTGGGCGCACGGGACTTGTCTCCACCTGACCGGGGACACCTGTACAGGTAGGACAACAAAAAACTCACTAAGGTGGATAAATAATTTACAAACATGTACACAGTATGCCTAACAAAGGTGTGTGTACTGACGTAAAGCTGGATGCCTGGTTAATGAGGACACTGTAATCTTCAGGCAGGTCGATCAATCTGTTGGACTCCCTGGGAAACCTGACCATGACGGCACTCCCCTGCAGTGTCTGTCTGACGGCTGGATGAGCACACCAACTGCAATACACACAGTTTTTTCTCTGAAAATAATTTCTAAATATGTGATAATATAGGTAAGATGTACCGTTGTTAAAAAGGCCACAATTTTACATGCCAAGGTCTTTACAGAATGCTTCACTTTGCACTTCAAGTACTACATTTCTCTGACTGCTTGGTTTTGTCAGTGAGCTCAGGTGGTGGTGAATGAAGCGGATCACTGCAACGCATGTTTGTCATGTGCTCGCGTATCGTACTTTTGTAAGACAATCCTCACTTCTGTAAGTTGCCTATAAGTTTATGTTATGTTATGTTTATGTTAATGCCCTGTGGCATATTGTAGTGATAGCCTAACCTCTAATGCAAATCTAACATGATTTTTTGTTTGTTATGTATCTGGACCTACATTTGATTGTTTGTAGCATATTGTTAAGTTACTCTTTAATCGCAAACATTTTTCAAAAGCTGGCCATTTTTTATCATTTCAACTAGGCTTGCCACAATATCAAATTTTGCTGGTCAAAGTATTGTTGATATTCAATATTATTGCAACATTTTTGGGACTATTTTTTAAACTCATTTTAGTCACAAGAGGTGTCATTTGCATTTGAACTACTGCACCGTGTACATTAGCTCAACACGGAAGATGCCTGTATGTGTGTATGTTTTTGCAATGTAGCCAAGCATTTTGGCACTGTTTTATTTATATTTGCCGACCAAACGCCTTAGCAAGTGTTGACTGTCGGGACGAAGGAGTACATTTCTTGGGATCGAGCGGTCGGGTTGAATAAAAACGCTTAAATACATCTTTGGTAGCGAATCAAGCATTCATATTTTCTGTATGGTCTCAATGGAATATGTTTATTGTGCCCTGTTTCAGAGGAACATACAGATATACCGTACACTGTTACCTGTGTATAAGCGGCTCCAGCAAGGGTTGTTGGCTGTGGTAGAGCTGCAGCAGGTTGGAGGGCAGACTGAGGTAGCTACACAGGGCCTCCCACTGACCAGGTCCTGTTCCTGCACAATTACAATGTATCAATTCAAATCAACTGCATGGTAGAGTGGACTGCAGCTACAGTAGTGATATGAGAGAGAGCCCACTGTCTCCGTTCATTCCACTTATAGAATGCGCACACAGATGCAGAATGAACCCTCTTGTCATCTAGCCTGGGCCAGGACTATTGGGTCAAATGTGACATTTTAAGCACATTTTACATATTGTCTTCCCCAAATTCACCATTCCCCAAGCATAAAAATACTAAATGAACTAAAATAACACATTCAAAGATGTAGACTGGTCAGTAAAGCAGGTGTCAGTAACGTTACCGGAATGTTCGTGCAGCCGTGCAGCCTGTATCAATCCAGTGCAAGTGTAATAGTTCAATGTATCGATATTTCATCACACCCCAAAAGTCAACATACATGTAATGCCAATGAGCTAATAAGAACACCTGGACGTAATGAGGTGATCGACATAAGTAGCCGACTGTATGATGTTACTAATGTTTTACCCTGTAGGTCTGCTGGTGGCGCTGTAGAGTTCAGGTAATGAAAGAACAGAGCAGCGGCTCGGAGGAACGGCAAGACGCCAGCTTTAACACAACGCCACAGTTGCCAGGACGCTACTTCAGGTAAAACGCTAAAAACACACACAGAGTAATGATTAGAGTTGGAGACATACACTGCTGATTGAAATTTTAAGACTAGTTTAAAAATTGCACGAATGTACAAGAGGTTCTTCATAGAGTTTCAAATTGCAAAAAGAAGAAATGGGAGTGAGACAAAAATATTTGAGTAAGCAATTCAAATTCTGTTTTTTTTTTTTTATATATATAGTCTGGAATTTTTGATCAGCTGATGAACAGCTTATTTCAATTGTATAGATGTTTGCAATACACCTAAGATCCAACAGTGCAAAACGTAAATTCTTGCAATTTTTCAACTGCTCTTAAATTTTAATCAGGTGTGTATTCATGTTTGCCTGAATATCAGGGATTATGTGGACTGACCCGTTGAGGTGTTTCCTCAGTGTGTTGTAGAGCTGGCAGGCAAGGTCCTCCTCCTCGGATCCCCCACTGTCCTGTTCCATACATACCTCTTCTACCGAGGATAAGAAGGTTAAGAAGGTTACCTGGCAGGTAGGTTTCCAAACACAGATACAGATAATAGTGATTTGAGTGAGGTACCTGTGGTCGAGGTGAGCAGGACCTGAACCACGTGAGCCACAGTGATGAGGTGAAGGAGGTGGACGTGAGCTGAGTCAATCACATTTCGTCCTGATTGGTCCAGACTGTGTACAGAGGTGTAGGACAACACAGAGTAAACCTGAAAAAAGTAAAAAGACTCATGAGTTAATTGTGATAGGAAAAAATGGGATAGAGACTCCCTTTTCCTCAGAGCATGTCCTCTTTTTGGAACCAACAAATGGTGGACAGCTTTCTGCATATATTTAATTTCCAGTATATAATTTTCTCTGATATTTTTTAATAGGGCAACACTGAAGAAATAACACTTTGATACATATAAAATAGTCAGTGTACAGTTTGTATAATAGTGTATCGTTCATCTTTCTACTCCCCTCAAAATAACGCAACATACTGCTGGCAACAACAGTAAGTACACACACAAAATGAAAATATGCAAATTACACCCCAAAGTGTCATTATTTGCCTTAACTCTCTTGGGCATGGAGTTCACTAGTACTAGAGCCCCATAGAGGCACGGCATCCTGGATAGATTTTAGGTCTCAAGACTTGTTTGACCAAGTCATCACATTTCCATGACAACAAGGAAACCCGCAAAGACGTTGGAAGGATTACATTCAATAACATTTTATCATCTCAAAAAAGGACTGGAATTAGGAAGCCATGTACAGTATCTACATTCAATGACAATCACCAGGGACATGCAGGTATCTAACGTTCAGTAGTAGCTTTTTGCTCTTCTGTCTCTGCGACACGACCACTTGATGTTGGAAAGAAGTCGGGCTTCAGCAAAGGTTTGGCGAATAGTCCAGCCCATGTTCATAGAAGAGTCCCATGTGAAATGCTGCTGACAAATGAAAATATATTTCTCTTGCTGGCCAGGAATCAAACAACTCCAATCACTTCTGCCTGATGCTCGTTAGACCCAGATCAATATTTCCTGGGAGCCATTCCTAACACCGTAAACAGTGCGTAGCAGAGATGGGGCTCCCCCCCATCTCTGGGGGGTAGGTCTACAGCAGGGGTGCTCACACTTTTTCAGCATGCGAGCTACTTTTAAAATGACCGAGTCAAAATGATCTACCCACTACAAAAATGCAAAACATCTGTTTATTTTCAAATGTATTAAGGATTATTTGTACGTACAATGTATGTTGATGTACCTTACATAACCAAATGAGCCAATATTGCAAAACACACATAATTAACTATTAACATTTTTTGTAATTACCTGAGTTTACCTTGATGACTTGCACTGAATTGAACCAGCCAGGGATGCATAGTCCGGACAGTAGCTGCTGATAGCCAGCCTCAAGCACACTTCCAAATGTTTATCAGTCATGGATAATATCCGTATGGAAGTGATATGTTTTTTGCCTTTTTACTTGGTCCAGTTTTTGCCTTTTTACTTGGTCCAGCTCCTTCACTCATTTTAGTGACCATAAACTTTAGCGAGGGCTTTAAAATCTCGCAATTCGCCGACTAGCTTAGCACTTTGCATCGTTGTTTACGCTTGTCATCTGATTGGTTGTCCTGTATGTCAATCAAGTAACGGGGATGGATGATAGGCTGACATCGTAAGTTCTGCTGCACTTGGAGACGTTGTTTGATTTGATTGGTCACCCGAAGGGCAACATTCTGTTGTCATCTGAATGGCTGCCCTGTATATCAATCAAGTGACGGCATTGATGCTGGGATGATATTTTTTTAATGTCACGCCGCGATCGACCAGCGATCGACCAGTACCACCTCCGCGATCGACCGGTAGCTCGCGATCGACTTAATGAGCACCCCTGGTCTACAGCATATCTTGGCATGCCCATATAAGGGAAGGTCCAGGTTGTACTGACGTCACAAAGCTTGGTGTTAGAAAAAATAACTGTCAAATGACCGGAAAGCAAATATTGTTCAACATATTTATTTCATATTTCTAGGGGAAGGATGCAAAAAGCTACCTCAGAGAATTCAGCTGTCAGGTTCCATCCTGAGGAACATAGTGAGGAAATATTATAGAAAATCTGTGGTGTGATTTAAAGTAGGCTGTCCATGCTTGGAAACCATCAACCCTGACACAACTGGAGATGTTTTGGAAAGAAGAATTGTCAAAAATACCTTTGACAGAATCTAGACCTTCATTGGAAGCTACAGGAATTACTTAGTTCTGCAAAAGGAGGATCTACTAAAAAGGATCTACCAAATGTATGCACCTGCCTACTTTTGTTTAAATAATTATTGCATACTTAATACTCATTTCACTTCTCATCTATCACTGTGTTCATCTGCTATATAATATATTTAACTGAAATTGCTAAACCCAACAACCAGTGATTTATAAAAGGAAAATCTTGGAAATTACCAGGGGTTCCCAAACTTTTTCATACAAAGTATGTGTTCATGTTTCATATAAGGATTGTGAGTGATGGACAAAATTCCCCAAAAAGTGCAATTCCCCTTAAACACACCTGCTACTCATTCACACCCAAGACCTTGGAACACCTTGGAACAAATCACATGGCAACGGAGAAGGAAAATCTCTAATTGGGCCCACTTTGGACAATTTCGCTCAGGAGTGTATCTACTTTTGTTATGATTAAAATACGAATGGAATATAAAGTGGATTTGTGGTGTATGTAAAGTGGCTCTAACTCACCAGAACGTGGAACATGTCAATATCCAGGATGCTTGGAGTGGTTTCTATTTGGGGACATTGAACCAGAGCTACACAAGAGACAGAAACAGACAAATACAAAAGATTACTCTGTTGCTAATCAAATTTAAGCACTTGTGTATCCACTGCCAAACCCAAGTAGTAGTACTAGTAGTAGTAGTCAATTTTATTTTCTATATAGCGCATTACAACAAAAGTAATTAAAAGTATATTTCAAATACCTAGAAAACATGTCTAATCATCAGGTTATTTCATGAACAACCTACATTGTGCCCCCCCACTCCCAAAGCTGAAAACTGAGATGGAAACACTGGTTTGTGTTGTGTTTTTGACAAAAAACAGCCAGATGTATGCACCTGCAAACAATCTGATGAAGTGTGTGTGGACCGTTTGTGGTGAAGCTGATCTCCAACAAGCTGAACTGAACCTGGTGATGGAGCTCAAGCAGTCGTCCTGCAACACACAATCACAGCAAGGACAGACATGATTTATAAGATTGACAAATAATGGGGCTCGGACTTATACAATGTCCTTATACCAGACATGGGGTCTCTAAGAAATAACAAAAACAGTGCAGTAGATAACCACCAGACACTGGTTAACAGTGCATACTATGGCGGTGACAAATTGATTTCAGGTCTCTTCCAATCTACATTGAAAATTCATCAGTTTAAGATGTCCTACTCACAAACTACACATTGCTTCATAATACAGTAGGTTGATTTCATCCACCGATGTTTTTGTTTGGATCTTGGAAAGTGTAATTGTCAAGAAAGGTGCCTGTAAATTAAATGTTTTTCCTTTTTAATTGTGTGTTTGAACCCTTAGGTGTTCCAGGTTTCGGTTGACAAATAAACCACCTGGAAAAAGAGTGCCTAAGTGCCCCCGTCAGGATGACTGGGGTGAGTTTTATGGTTGTTTCCGGTACAAATGGTAAAAAAATAAATGCAAGCTGCTTGGTATAAGTATCGAAGTGCCAAGTCAGAGCCAGCTATTAAAAAATAGACCTATGCAGGACTCCATAAGTAAAATCATTTTAAAGTCATTATGTTACCTGTCTGCAGGGTAAACCTCCGAATAAAGGCTTCTCTTCATCCATTAATAGGCGTTCTGTAAGTGGACATGTCAAGTAGACATTTATAAAAGAATGTGTCACTGACCTCTGGTCTAGGGGGGTGTGTATGTATACCTATTGCTTGGATGGTGTAGGCACAAGTGGACCAACTCAGCACAGGGACTCTATGGTCTTGTTCATTGGGATTCACCTTCAGTCCCACCTTGTAGGTTGACATGCTGAACGTTGTTATCATCTCAATGATACTGCTGGAAAATGGGTTTCTAAGCGAGATAATGAGTGTCATCAGTGATGAGTTTTTCCCCAAAGGGTGACTGGATTATTAATATTTCGACAAAATGGATGCTGACTCACAGTGGAGTGAAATCAAGTCTGAATCCTTCTGGAATAGGAGGATCCCCACCTTCTATACTCATGTAAACACAGACATGAGAAATAACATAACATAACACAAACAGAATGGAGCAGTCTTTACATTAATTTAAATGACTGATGGTTTCACTGACCACTGGACCCTTTTTTATGGAAGTGGAGCAGTGCTGCAACCTGCTGATTGGTTGTCTTCAGCCACACATCCAGACTCGGGTGATCAACACTGAAAGAGATAGTGGATTACTATTCAAAAATTATATTAACAAATGATCAGATTGTTGTGTCATTTTTGATGATTATTTAATATGTCCTGCTCAACAGGTCACTACTGTTCCCCAGAGTGTGTATTCAGCAATGACAAATCATCTTGATTGTCACAATTCTGGAAGAAATTTTTCACTTCTACTCTTTCTCTTATACTTTTCGTTTTAAATTTGTTATTTGCAAATGCCAAAAATTATCTCATAATCTCATAATGTTAAAGAATCCTGAAAAACATTCCTGGATCCAGGAATTTTTATCAGTTCTTCCATATCCTATTTCTGACGATTCCTGAAAATTACATCCAAATCCATTCAGAACTTTGAAAGTTATTTTGAACACACAAAAACATAACCTTGGTGCTGTGCTGGGTTGTGGTAATTTATGGGAGTGGGTTCATAACCACAAAATGCCGTTACACGAAACACCGTAAAGTGAGGGCCGCCTACCTACAGTACATAGTTAACCGGACGACAAAAAGAATATGCAAATGATGTGTTTAGTTGTACCTATGGTCAGGTGTTTGTGCGTGTGGCAGCAGGGGGATGACTGTGTTGCTAAGACACTCGCACAGTGGACACAGGAACTCTCCATTCTCCACATCGTAGCTAGTGTGACCTCGCAAACGCTGCTGCCGCCTCTGCTCCTTGAGCTGCACCGCTTCAAAGTACCTGAATACAAGGATTCGGTGTAGGTGTTCATCAAATGACTGCATTGTTCTGCCCCTATTCACGATGCAGAACACACTCCAGAAGCGACATGTGGTGGACAGGAATGCCAAACAGTGTAGAGAATAGTTCTAATCATGTGACTCACCTCTGCCAGCAGGTGGCATGCATGATGTGTCCACAGCTGGCTGTATGAATACCCATTGACAGGTCAGGATGCATGAACAGAGGGTCATGTTGCTCTGAAACACGATATCATACATTCCAATTAGCAATCCTAAATGCCTGTCTCAGTGAAAGGGGGGAATCAAGCACACCTGCATTGGGCAAAGAGCAGCAGCGTTTTTTGGACAAGACGGTTGATTTCTGGACAAATGCTGCCAACACCATGGCCTTGCCACTACATTTGACCTCCTGTTCCTCCTGGCACAGTATACAGGTGACCAGCTGACGCCGTTCAGCTCCTCTCCCAACCCTTGCGGGACCGACGCAGACCTGAGATGTACAGGACGCTTCCAAACTGGACACACTGGGAATGGCAAAATAGCATCAAATTTGGCCAAATGTTACTTTGACAACTGCCTATAGAGTCAAAGTGTGAGCTATATCTTAAGGCCCCCTAAACATAACGACACACCTGTGCTCCGCATCTGCGGATGTGGATGCCTCGAGCTCCGCTAGAGTTTGCTGGAAAAGTTCTTTGTTCTCGTTGATGAAATGCTTCTGCATTTCAGACATCTGAGCCATTATCTTTTCCCTTCGCAGTCGAGCCATCTCTGCCTTCCTCTTCCTCTCTGCTTTGTCTTTGTCCCGTATCACCTGTAGGAGGAAAACAAATGCAGCCAATAATTAAGAGGTAAAAGCATGAAAGTAAGGCAGGTGTTATTGAGTTTCACCTCCTCCAGCCCATGTCCATGGCTGATGGTAACCGCGGAGGTGGAGGATGTACGTTCTCTAATTGTTTTGATGTTTGCCACCATCTGCAAACAATCAACATTTAAAACACAAAATAACCCACAGAGGAGGCAACAGCTTTGGCAGAAAAAGACACTTTAATTTTAATTCAAAAGCGGTGTTACATATAACATATACAAATTGCTATGTAACATGTAACTAATTAGAATTAAAGCATTTTTCATGCAAAATTGGAGCAACTGTATAAACTGTTGCCACCATAAAAGTGTTGAAGCAATGTTTTTAAACTTATATTTTATCATTCAATGTTATATGAATTTAGTGGAAGACTCTCTTGGCTTTTATGGCATCTCACTGACTGTTTATTTGCCACTCATAGTATACCACCATTTGCCACCATACATTAGTATACACACTAAAATGAGCTGCATTGTTGTGTTTGATTGTAAACTTTTAGGGATATCAAACTTTAAGGTATCACTGCACTTCATGACACACACAAGATGACTTTATCAGGGTTTCAGAAACCCAATATGAAGCAAAGAATAGAAGTGATGGGACAAACAAAGGGGCCACGGCACAAATGCTCAGTGTGAGAGCAGGCCAGTGGGGGAAGCCGCAGCCAAGTCAATCTTGGTACGAATGTTTGAGTACACCCCCAGTCAGCACACTGTACCTTGAGAATCCAAGTGATCATGTCTTTGTGGACCTCCAGATGAGGAGCATTCTGAAGACTCTCAAGCAAAGCCAGGACACTTCCTGAAGTACTTGGAGCTTCACCTGGACCTAAAAATAAGTATGCACGTTGTTGTATTGCTATAAAATAATAGGCAAATATCATAATATTGGAGTCATGGGGTACTGACGTGTGATTTTAGAAGTGTAGTTGAAGGTGATGTCATCTTCGCCATTGTTGTTTTCCAGCTGTTGCTGCTCCTCCAGCAGAGCCATGCCTACCAGATGGAGCACCTACATAAAGTCCACAACAAAATTGACTACCTTTGGTTTCATGGTTGTATTTTGCTGTATTGAGAAAATATTATTTAGTTGATAAACTACACAGCATTTAAAGTCTAAGAAGTGTTCACTTGTATTTGTAACTTGTTTCTACATGTGTCGGGACTGGTAGAGTTAAAATGTGTCTCACCCTCTGCAGCATGGACTCTGTCCAGCCTCCCCCCTTAGGTTCCATTGCCCACTGCAGCACTGCACCCTCCACACCCAAAAGCACATCACACTGTAGCAAGTTCACTAGACTAGCAAACAAGGGACAAAGAGGGGGGGGTGCTGGTGGAGGAAGGGCTGAGGAACAAACACAAACACCATCTTTAGATGAAAAAAAAAAATGAAAGTTGTATACAGGAAAAATAATCTGCAGACAAGTGTCATCAATTGGACAACATGTTTAATGTCCTTGAAAGGTTTCATACTGTTGAAGTAGTAAATCAATGTGTCAGCATATTTTTTTACATTACTCCTGATTTGAGTCGTATTCTATTAGGTGTGTAACAGTACGTTTGTAATCAGATTTTTCGATCCAGACATGGTACAATACAACTCCTGTACCAGGTGTCTAAATACAGTGCAGCAGTCTTTAATGAGCAGAAGTCTCCCAATAATATTAAAGGAAGATTGTATAAACTTTTAATTTACACCCCCCCAAACAGTACATCCCGACTAAGGGTTACCACAGGCTAAAGCTGTCGTATGTGTCACTCACCCGGGACGTATGTATGTGAGCATCGTACAAGGCCGGTGCAGACCACTCACTTTGATTGCAAGATGGCCGCAGTGGCTTCCTATAGCACCTATGGCTATCGTGCCCAGGAGAACCACTGTGTACAGCGAAAGAAGCAAGGTGCATTTAATGTTGGATACTCTATGTCTACGCGTGTCCATGGAGGTGGGTAGAACCACAGCGATGGCCAGGAGGAGCCGCCCGCCCTGACCGAGAAAGGTGCATGAATGTCGGACACTCCATGCCGCTGTGCGTCCACGGACAGACACATATTTTGTTCATTTACAAAAAAACAACACTGTATTTTATGTTTTCTTTTATATTGTTTGACATTTTTTCTGGATATTTTATATTTTGTGTCATTTTGCATTATTAAAAATGAAACCAAACTGTGACTAAAACCGAGGTATGTACCGAGCCGAAATAGTAGTGTACAGTTATTCCCCTACATTCCGTTCTTCCCAATCACATACAACTGATGTTGTCCTCTGTGACACATATCTTGTCACTGGTGTATTCACCTGTGTCATCTCCACTCTGTCTCCTCAGCTTTCTCTGAGCCTCCTCTGCCTGTACATACATCACAGCGTCGTCAAAACAAAGCGTGTGTGCGTGTGTGATGGTGGTGTTTATTTGAGTACCTTAGATTGGTCGGCTCTGCTGTAGTGATAAAAATAGAGGTTGAAGTGCTTGTTCCACTCAGGTCGCAGCTCATAAAGTCCACGACCTGTCACACCTGGCTTCCTTTAAATTGAGGTAGACTTAAATTACTCATCATCATTGATGCCAGTTACCCCTTCAGGGACTTCAGACAGTCAACAAGCATCCTGCAGCCATCACATTCCATCACACCTCTCATTCTTATCCTTTCAGCCTGGAGGTCATAACATCAGAAGCTCTGTGGGCAACCTCTCTTCCCTGTTTCCCCATGGGTACCAGCTCAATGCATATGAAATCAACCCTCGCCATATCACGGTTCGAATTTTGTGGCTTCACTCTATCACGGTTTTTCAAAAATACATTATAAATCATGCTGTTTAACGGTTGGATACGGCCTAATAGCTAGAAAAATGCGCATATTTAAACACATTTTATATATTTCTAAATCAAGCATTTTAAGCATTAAAATGGTTAAATAAACTAAAATACACAAATATGGCATTCAAAAGATGCATTCAGATGTTGAGTTAATGTAATGTAATGTTTAATGTTGAGTTAATGTAATCTACACTAGTATCAGTAGTGTTACTGTAATGTTCAGTGAGATGTAACAGGCTTTTGTTCCTGGTTTGAATCATCAACAGGCACAATAAGCCACAATAAAAATCCCTAATAATAACATGGACTACTTTTGCGGCCATTACCCACACAAAGCTGAAACTCAACTCTCACTCCCCACTCCTCAACATCACTTTCTGTCCGCCTATTTCAGGTCCCCTAAGGAATACATTTATATGAACACACAAGCACAAGTGTTATTTATGTCTTAAATGGCTTATTTACTCTTATTGTCTCCTATATTGAATATTACAAGTAAAGGTGACTATAAGAAATTATTTCACAGCTAAAGGGCTCTATTAATGTAAAAAAAAAAATATTAGGAAGGTCGTGAATCTATGCTCTAATTACAAAAATTGCCACAGTTCCTCATTGCTGATAGTTTCAAGCCAATGGACCATCACTGCAATACATTTAATCTTCACTCACTTGAACGAAGCAACACTGTCGATGACACGCTCTAGACCAGTCTCCTTGTTCCCCTAAGAGGAAACAGTCAGAAATAAAACAGTCGGACTCTCAAAGTATGTAGGTTGAAGAAAAATGTGAATATAGATTCAACTCAAATTGTTACACACTTTTCCACCAAGCAGTGTTGTTTAGCTAGGTATAGTTTGGAAAACCGATGAGGATTTGACTAAATCTCGTCTGTATATTCTGAATGTCGCTTTTGATGCCAGCGTCCTGTACTGTTGGGTGCTAGATTTTTTTCTCATCACAACGTGAGAGTTGTTGTATTTTATGTTAGACTGCAGTCGAGTTGAGATTGAACCAATATTATTTATGTTGGTTGCAGCCAAAACATGCACTCAATTTTTCTGCAATTTCTTCAGTCTACGAAGTTTCCCCTACAAATATGTTGGGGGTTCTGATATTATGATTACATGTACTGCTATACCCATTTTCAGGCTTCACTCCACTGGCTGCCCCTACATTACAGGATTTGTTTTAATTTTTTTTAATCCCTCAACAGCCTAGGCCCCGCCCCACCTCTCTGAGCCGCTACTACAGCTCCCTATAGGCAGCCCTGCTCACTCATGTCAGCTGATCAGCTGTTTCTAACAGTCCCAAACAGAACATGTAAGCAGAATGTAAGTGGAATGATTTGTCATTGCAAATTAAACAGGCCTCCTCTTCCCTGTCTGTTCTTAAATTCTTGCTGAAAATTCACTTATTTTCTTTGGACTTTGACATTATTTGACTTTGTTGGTGTATTCTTGTTCTTCTTTGTTCTTATGGTCGTTTATGCTGGCCATATTTTTTTAAATTTTTTTCTCATCTTATTTTAAAATGTTTTCGATATACCAGCTGCGCTTTCATGTTTTATATTATTCTGTACAGCACTTTGGTCCACTGTGGTTGTTTTTAAAAGTGCTTTACAAATAAAGTTGGATTGCAGTGGATTTATATCTGTCAAGAAGTGATTCTTGACAGATTCCAGTCATTCTGTGACTCCACTGTGCTGCATGTGTCGGTGATAGTAAAAAGTGGTATGACAAACATCAGTCATTAAAAAGGTGAAAGAGAGTCTTACATTCTCCGGTAGAGCTTTCACCAGCTCACTATGAGCCATTGGTCTGATTGACAACTGGTGGATGATTTCTCTTCTGACCTCGTCAAATGGCTCCACTTGGCCAACGCCGGCTACGTAACGTTCACCTGACCAACAAAAATACAAACAAGGAATACCACATCTTAGCATGTGTAGCTCCAAAAGGTTAAGTGGTTAACAGAAAAAACAAAAATGCACCAATCAGGATGATGATTAAGTGTAGCATCTCCTCAATAAGGGTATTGTTCTGCTGGACCAGATCCTAAACAAAACGTCAAGAGGCGGAAAGATAAATCAGCAGACATAATGCTATTAATATAAGCAGTATTAAATTGTTAAGAGTCTCAACCAACCTTATTGGTCTCTCTGTATCTTTTTCTGCAGTCTGCAGAACTGAAAATGTGGAAAAGTTCAAAACGACTTAGCACAATCATCAGGAAGTGGTTTGGATCCATCATGGATGCTCCAGCCTATGGTAACAAACAGCAACAAAGACACAAGAAAGCAAAACAACAGAATTCTGTGTCAGTAGACACATCAGTCGAGTCAATATGATACAAAAAAGATCAAAGCAAGATTAAATATCTAAAATGAAGGTCATAAACTAGATTTCTATGATCTAACTACAAAACAGCAGCTTTGAAAGCTAGCTATTTTATTTTCTATTTTATTCTATTAGAATATTCTATTATATATTTTCAATTAAAGTTTCTGGCAATTTTTATGCAGTGGATTTTTTCCACAAAACCTCTATTGGTAACATGGTGGTGGTGCGCAAAAGATGTACCGTAATTTCCGGTGAATAATACGCACCCACTAAATTTATAGAGAAAATATTTGTACATATATAAACCGTACATGTCCACGTTATAGAAAGGCACATTGTGGCACATACAAATATCTGAGGACCATGTAGCTCTTTATTTGACAGGAGCCAATCATGATGTGATTTGTACCTGCAACATGATGACGTCTTTGTCGAACATCTCCACTCTGCACTTGACATTGTGGTAATAATAAATCTAAAACATACAAACAGACGTAGGCATTCCAGTTTTACTAAAAGACACTGGACAATGATGGACTCACTACAGATTCCCCTCTGATTGTGTTGAAAACTGAATATCAGCTCACTTGGTTTATTAAGGAGAAACCATTCCTTCTCCACATCCCAGCAAGCACCTGGGCACAGAGGACCAGGCATCGCAAGGGGAGTTCAATCAGGAGGGGTGGGCTGAGTTCCCCCTGAAGGCAGACACAGATCGACACGGATTAAGACTGGAAGATGATCATCAAGATTATCATTACATTTTAAAAAGCATTGATTGTGTGGTGTTTCAATGCAATTGGAGTTTGAGCAAACATTAGCAAATTTGTCATAATCCAAAATGATGTAGTTTTACGGAGTGGAATGTACGCCAAATAATTCTGCAATTCTGTAATCTATTTTTATTTGTACTTCCACATAAAGTAGCCTAGTACAAAAGAACCAGGTGCTCTACTAACTGAGCTATACACCTACAATTGCTTCAGCAGAATGTTCATAGTCATAGGCTCTGTAATTGTATTACTAATTGCCATAATGCATTGTAGCACTGCTCTTAAATTCCCATAAGGCATTGCTGCACTGCTCTTTAAGGTCACGAATTCCCATTCATGCCCATTCATTTTCAATGGTAAAATGAAGACGAAGTAAGAGGGATCTGTGTTGCCAATGTAGCGAGTACTGTATTCAGATCTCAAGATAACAAGAAATCTAGCTACTTTTTGGTGTCCTATGCCTGATGCCCTGCCCTGATTATACCCATTGACAGCGAATGCCAACAGTGAGGCTCGACTGTTATCATTCAACAGCAATAGCATGGCTGACTGACTTTTCTTTCACATATCTATTGCCTGCATGGAAGTACTGTCAAGTGAGCGAGTGTATCATGTTTGTAACTTAATGGACTACTTGAAATCCTTTTTTTCATTTCTAGAAAGTGAATCGTGCACTCCTACCCACCAATGGAAGCTGTTCAGGGAGGCGAGAAGCAACTTCTGTCCTGCTGAGGAGAACATGGAGACCTAGGGAGGACAAAACATCAGATTGACATGTGTCCAAACCAAGACACGTTGTTTGCATGGATCAACATGCTCTATCCCATTAAACTCTGACTCCATACTGATTGGTGTTAATGTCATACAGACATATAACTTTCTATTAAAAGTGCATGCAGAAAAATAATATTCACTCATGAATAAGGCGACTTCCAAAAGAATCGCTATGAAGTAGCGCTTTTTGCATTCATTCCTTTGGAAGTAACCTATGTGTCTTGTGTGTGTTCACCTGCAAGCAGTCTGCAGACAGGGAGGTGGATGGACACTTTGTCCTGAGACACTTGGTACCGGAAAGTCTCCACACAGTGACCAGCCAGATTCAAGCTGATTGGCTGTTCACCATCTGGGAGGCCACTGTGACACTGACTGACAGCGCTCAAACACTTCCTGTAGGCCTCAATCAGCACACGCTCCTGACACAATGGAAGAAATTAACATTAATTCTGTTAAAGTAGAACAACACTGGCCAAATGCTTTTGGGGACCACAGGCTGAACGTGGGACACATTCATGGTCACAGCTTCCGTTTTTGGACCATTTAAGTATCACATGCTTAATGAGGAGCAGCACTTAAATGAGAAACGATACGCATCAGATATATATATATATTATGAATTAAATATTTAGTTGTCAATCTTTCTTTCGGAATGCTTCCGGCGGCCTCAGAGGAGCCTCAACGGGGTAACTGTTTTTCGTATAGCCAAGCATGGTGGTGGAAGCATCGTGGTCTGGGAATGCATGAGTGCTGTCGGAACTGGGGAGCTGCGGTTAATTGAGGAAAACATGAATTCCAACACGTACTGTGAGATTTTGAAGCAGAGCATGACCCTTCTCTTAGGAAAGTGGTATTTTATGGTTTGCTATCATGAAAAAATAAAGGCTTCTGAGGGGAATATATATATATATATATATATATTTTTTTTTTTTTTTAAACCAAGACCCGCAAATTTGCAGTGATGCAAATGCTGAATGTGCGGGGATCCACAGTACTCATTTGTGTTACCAAACAACTTTAAGTTTCTGTTTGTCAGAAACTTCCAGAAACATTTACAATACACCATGACTTTCTGCAGCATGTATAAGTTGGTAATACAAGTGCGACATCATTATTCATGTGAATCAGACAATGAAATACGTAGAAATGTCATACAGTAGGCACTTGCAGTACTTCTGCATCCTGTAGGGGTCAGGCATGCGTGAGCTGGAAGGTGGTGCTGATGTCCTTCCACATTTTACCAATTTGGTTATCATCTTAATGAGCAACCAGTATTAACCAGT
The DNA here is from genome assembly GCF_030265055.1 of Doryrhamphus excisus. NCBI lineage: Eukaryota > Metazoa > Chordata > Actinopteri > Syngnathiformes > Syngnathidae > Doryrhamphus > Doryrhamphus excisus. Next base: position 6,543,422 of record NC_080486.1, read on the forward strand.
ATTATTTTTCTGGAGTATTAGAAAAACTCCAAAGTAGCGAGTGTCTCACCAGCAATGAACCTCATTGCACGTCACTGGTACAGGTACATAATATATGGTTAATATGTAATGTGTGTTTTCATGCTGTCTCACATCAGTAGAGCACCACTCCTGGATCATTGAAATGATGTGAGTTAGTTTCATCTGCAGGGTGAATGCAGCCTCCCACTCGGGCTCCATCTCTATGTGCTGCCCCACTTGTCGAACTACAGGGTCCATGCCCTGAAGACAAAAGAGCTTAGTACAGTCTTAATAAGGACAAGTGTCATGTTGGGTCTGCAAAAGCAGAGCACCTTATTACCTGCATACACTTAAGAAGCTCCAGAAAAGCATCCAGACCATCCAGAAACTTCTCTCTGAGCTCATCACTCCACTCAGAGGGTCGACTGATTAAGACATACCTGGACGTAGAAAACAGTTTGGCTGTGGTCACTCAGACAATCTTGGAGGTGGTTAGTGCTGGTCTCATGTTTGAGCAGTGGCACCAGTTTAAGTCGACATCCCTCAGACTGACTCACATTTACAAAAGTGGTTATTAAAAATAGACATTCCTCCATAATTACTTGTGATACTGCGGAGCATAAAATATTTTTAAACCCCCAGCAGTTTGTTGGCATAATCTTTTTCCATTAGTGCAACATTGGGCATGAAAGAACAGCTGAGAAATCGACCACAAATTAAAAAAAAGTACCTTTGATTCCATGCCTATGCTTTGAAGGTAAGTGACAGCTTCTGTCACTATTCGTAATTTGTTTTTATTAGGGCTGTAAAATATCACATATCTGATTAATCACAGTTTTTCAATTTGTACTGTATTTTATGAACAGAAAGATCAACGGCAGGATGTACAATTTCAAACATACTGAAAATGCAGATCAAGCTAAAAGATACCACACGTTTGCAAATCTATTTGCCTAACACTCGTCTCTAATAGAAACAATATTTTAATCACACTTCAACAGTGTTGTATGAGCAACTGCCATGCAAGCTTGCAATCTCTTGTGCAAACATATACAAGCGATAATGATGACGTTGACAATACTACTATACATGTCAACAAAGTGACACATTTTCTATAGAAATTGAAGTTTTTCAATAGTTGTATGTAGCAATTGAAACTGTTTACAGCTTTAGAGCAAAACGGCTTGAACTTTTTAGTAATAAGAAGTACCTGGTGAACCAGGACTTAGTCGATTTAGGCGGGGTTGACTTAAACAGGTCCCAGTCATCCATCCCTCCTTCTATGCTGCTTATCCTCACTAGGGTTATGCTGGAGCCTATCTCAGCTGATTTTGGGCAAGAGGCGGGGTACACCCTGGACTGGTCGTCTGCCAATCGCAGGTCACATATAGACAAACAACCATTCACACCTATGGACAATTTAAAGACGCCAATCAACCTAACCTTATATGCATGTTTTTTAAATGTGGAGAAAACCCACGCACACACTGGGAGAACATGAAAAGTCCACACAGATATGCCCAAGCGGAGATTCGAACGCAGGTTTTCCGATGTCCTGACAACATGCTAGCCACTCTTCCAGCGTGTGGCCTTAAAGGGGTTCCATTGTAGCATAAGGGGCAGACAAAGAGTCATCCAATGTTAGCATACAGTAAATGACAAAAGTAGTTACTTGAGGTCTCCAATGAGGCTCTGGACTCGTCCAAATTTGAAGGCCTGCTGGGCAGTGTAGCGGTCAAACTGAAAGCGTCCCTGCAGATCTCTGTGACGGAGGTGATCTACAAATGTCCTGATGATAGTGGTCATCAGGTTCTCTTTCACCATTAGCATCCGTGCCTGGAACACACCACATGCTCTACATGATCAACATCTGCTACCCCTGTTCGGTTGCACTTTTGCTTTAGATTTTCTTTCTAGTTTGACGAGTAGATTAGCCTTTTAGTTTATTTTCTTGTTTACTGGGAAAGGGAATCACTGGTGCATGAGATGGTTGACACCCGAGTGCTAGGTCAGAAGTAGATGGATGGATACTTTACACCAGGGTGTAATGACAGACGAGTGCCAAAACGGATTTAATTTCTTATTCATATTCATACTCTTATTCATGATATTGAATAAGACACTCACATTGTACGCAAATTAGGGATCGACCGGTATGGATTTTTTCGGGCCAATGCCGACTTTTTTCCATCACCCTTCGCCGATGGCCGATTTTGCTTGGGCCGATATTTGTGGCTGACACTGCTTTTGCTGCCTCAATTTACATGAAAAAATGACAATGATAACAAATATTACAGGTTTCAAGTTTAAACAAATATTTATTATCATCGATGTGAGGACTGCTCCTCCGCAGTGAGAGGCAGACCCCCCCGCCTCAACACACACAAACACATCACACCGACACAATTTAGTACGATATATAAAACATTTCTCTCATCATTAAAATTTGTGTGTGCACGCTGAATACCTCTGATAAGCAGACACGGCTGCTCCAATTCGTTCTGTGTGTGTGTGCGTGCGGAGAGAGCATATAATAACACGACACGCATTTAACTTCAACCCGGCGTTCGCTGAATGAAACTCTTACAAACACCATGGGACTGAATTGAAAACATTGATATTAAAGCGGTGTTGGTAACAGCTGTACATATTAGCCTCCAACTACATCAACAGCTCCCTAATTACAATGGCAGGTAAAGATGAAGCATTCAGCAGTATTCCTGTTTTTCAGACCCACAAACTAAACTATATTTTCAAGCACATATATTGCATGCACTTGGCGTTCATGTTTCCTATTTCAAAGCAGGTGGCAATATTTCAACTAAGTTTAACTGTTAGAGGCTAATTATAAGTTGAAAACGTACCCTTGTTTGATTCACCACTATTGCAGTGTGGGAGGGGTACCGCGACTGCGTGTGTTGCAGGGTCCTCCGGCAACACAGAGCTGCCCGGAGGATGCCTGTCTGTAAATCATGCGGCGGAAAAATACATCGGCGAACCCACGTGCATATCGGCCGATACCGATTCAAGTCAAGATATCCGCAAATATCGGCCGGACGATGTATCGATGGATAGGATTTTGGATTTATAATTTGAATTCCGAACTATAAAACATCATATCCACTCAACATGTTTGCAATCAAATACAAAAACACAAAATATGAAATATGAAAACCAACGGTACGAAGAAGACGTGGTTTTCCTGTCCCTGCTCCAGCCACTAGGTTAAAGCAGGTGGAACGTAAATGAATATGATCAAAATAAGTGTGAGTCATAAGAAAACTCACCATGGTTGGAACAGTGAAAAGTTGCACAGACAATGAGGTCACTGACACCACCCTCTCATGGTCATCCTCCATAAAATCAGTTTGGAGGCGTCTGTAGTTCTAAAAAGAGACAACTGATTTTGAAACAGCAATCACAAACCAAACTGTAAAATAATTAATTATATTCCCAACGACTAAAGTCAGTGAAATCCATTTCATGTTGACATACTATAATATATAGTATATTACCTTGGCAAACTGGATAGCAAAGACCTTTTTGTATTTAAGGTCCATTAGGAGGCTATTCATTAGCAGCTGGTGGTAGATGTTCCTTGCGCCTTCACAGGGGATGAAAAAAACAACACTTATACTTAAAACTGTTCCTGGGAAAGGTAAAGCAAATAACCTTGGGACACCAGCAGGTGACTCCCAGTTGTTCACAAATCTGATAAAAAGAGTTAAGTGTCATAAAATTGAAAAAAAAAAATAAATTAAAAACCTTTCCACATCTTGGAGTCATTGAGCATCAAACGGTCAACAAGTGATGAATTTTCTCCTTCTGGACCTTCCTCCAGTCCCACCTGACAGAGGATCCTTCTCAACCCATCTGAAACACACGCATACATACTTTGTTTATCGTGCTATGTTTTTCTCAAAACCGGAATCCAACAAAAACCAAGGTACCACTGTACATAAAAGCACATGCATCAGTCAAATCAAGACATACCTGAATACTGGATGATTTGTCCCAACCAGCTGAGAGCTTTCAGTGCGAAACACTGGTGAGCGACAACAGATGAGTGCATCACCTGAACTCTTAGAGGCTTTGATTGGCGGCTGGTGTTCCTCTGTAGAGTTGGCAAATTTGCAAAACTTAAACAACAGGTCGGTTGTCAACTGTGTAGATGAAAAATCCTGAAACTTACTACTATTACAGTCTTGGCTTGTTCACAAAAAAGAAAATCTCCATATCGAACTGACTTTCTGCCCTGTAAATAAAAATAAAATACATTTTGGCATTAATAGTGCAATTCCAGTGGTTGTTACCACTACTAGTGCCACTAATACACTCCCCATAAATCACAGATGTCTTTTTAACTACATATATAAAACAGCACACAAAAGGTCTGAATGAGAGTATGCTATAAAGAGCCCCAAGTAAGATTTTAGTAGATTTATATCTGCATGAAACATTACAATCATTACAATTAAAAGACAAGGTAAAATCTCAACACTACATCCTCACTAGACAACCCGTGAATAGCGGACAAAAAACAAATAATTGAGACGCCCATAAAAATCTATACTGACACAAACCAACAGGATGTCGTCAGACAAATGCCTTCCTCACTCACAGTGGCCCCAAAACTGTATACTGTTGTATAAAAACTTATGTCTCTCAAAGCATACTGGCATTTTCCTGTTGGGGAAGTGTGTGTGGGCTTTCCTGCATGCCTTTCGGATTATTATGAATTTGCATGTCTATTAGCCTGTAAGTGTCTATTTCGAGTCAACGTGGCACAGTTACATTGTGTGTTCCATATGTTACTTGCATTATTTATATAGACATTTGGGTTGATATGCTCCTGTTGGTTTGTGGTGCGTCAATAAATTTTAGGAATAGAAATGTTTGTAATAAAAAACTGTTGTAATAAAAAGTGGGTTTAAAGCAATCCTCGGGTATGAGTGTGTGTCACAAGCTCTCAGGTAAACAAAAGGAATACTGACATCTCTGTCCACAGTGGTGGCAAAGCTGACTGCTTCTTTCTGGCTGCAGTTGACGGCCTTCTGCAGGGTGTAGATCACCTGTTCATAGGTGTGGACTTCATCATTGAACAGCATGCAGTAGTAATTGTCTCCTCTTACACTGGACACAGACAAAAACAGAAAATACAAAAGGTGGAGGATAAAAGTAATATTCATAAACTACAACACTGAACACATATTCACTTCTTATGAACATATTTTGAGTTTTTTCGCACATCTGTATTACAGGTTTTTCCCAAACACAAGATGAAACGGATTTCAGGCTAAAGAATCCCGTTTGTATAAGATGTGTCCTCCTTTGACATAAATAGGAGTCTTGATACTTCGGGTTAGGTAAGCAATAATTATGGTCTAAGTAAATAACACAGTTAACATGCACATTCAGATCTGTGTGTACATACGGTGGCTCCAGGCCTTCTGGTAGTTGATCCTCTTGAGTCCAAGTCAGCATATCCACAGCATACTTTAAGATGATGGAAAAAATGCTACAACTGCGGGCAACCAAGTCAACCTGTAGCTGGGCTACAGGGTCCTGAGTGGAACAAACATTTGTTAAATACTGCAAAAATATGGATCGAGGGCAGAAAAATGTGTCATAATGATACACAGTGGGAGGAGTAAATACATCAATTGCAATACATCATCGGGCAATTTTGCCCAGTATTTCAGAAACTGGTGTAGCTTGGCTGACTTGTCTAATGGGACTTCAGCCTACATCGCTACAAAATCCTCAATAAACTGTAATGCCCATGCTCGTTAACTCATTCACTGCCAGCCATTTTCAGAGAAGAGAGCTACGTACTGCCAGAGTTTTCGGGCATTTTTGTTGAACTTTTAAGACACACAGAATATTGAGTTATAGCACGACATAAATCATCTAAACAATAGATCAACTAAGAAAATAATCATCAATTGCATGTCTGCCTCACAGTAGGTCAGTAATTGTTCAGATTATTATTTGCATGGTACCTTCTTTTTGAGTCGGTTTCATGTGGAACAGTATGCTGCAACATTTTATTCTGGCCACTGGGATACAACTTTACTTTTACAGCTACAACTACAAGAAAACACCAACTTTCTCACCTCTTCTGAGTCTTTGTTGGTGGTTGGTGTATGTTTGTGGCAGTAAGGACCCTTCTTCCAGGCTTCAGTGTCACCGCAGTCACAGAAACCCCCACCTCCGGACGTGGTCATCTGCAAGTGCATACACACACACACACACACACACACAGTTAGGTGTGTCACCTGCAGAAGACAAGCAGCTGTCGGCTATCGGGTGTCACTTTGCTTTGCATTTTGACCTCTGAGCTGAGGCAATCCTCCATAGGAAAGGCTGAATTTGTTTTGCCTAACAATACGGAGTCCGACTGACAGACCGTCAAGATGTGAAATTGACAGCACACCATCTGGAGCAACTAGCAAGTGTTCTCCTGCGAGTAACTTGACAAGTTAAAGAAAACAGGGAAGCAACACCATCAAATTGCCAAGCAGCCACTTTAGTCCTCAGCTGCGCCACTCCCTGTTTTGTTGTAAGAGACAACAGCCAACAGGGTGGTTAATGGGATGGTGCACCGTTGTGCTCAGTCTAAGATAACAGTGCATCCCAAAGTAGAACATACCCGTCACACCTACAGGCTGTGACATCATCACAACAGAAGGTGCGACAGAGAATGTCAGCCTGTAGTATCATGATGGTTTGTATCACGTGTCAGTCACATCAAGCAGCTGCTTAGACCGACACGCCTATCCAATTTGCAAAAGCCATCAGGCAGCTTTCCTTCTACACAATGGACTTTTCTCTTTTGTTACTGTGTGAGTGTTTTTGTGTGTGTGTGTGCATGTGTGTATACTCACTCTGTATCGATGGTCTTTATGAACACTTCCCAAGAAACACTGCATGCACAAAACACAGGTGGGGTCTGCTGCACAATCCCTAAACACACACAAAAACACATACAGTTGCAATCAGAAATTCATGTAGAATCATGGGTCTAAAATCTGAATTTATTTTATTTTTTTTAGAATTTATACGTACCGAGTCAAATATATGCATGCATCCCCTCAAATATTTGGTTACATGTCCCTTAGTCGGCCACCCTCACGCCATGCCGATGTAAAAACGGCTTCATTTTTGACAGTGACTATGTATACGTGCACACAATTGTCTGTTTTTACCAGTTATTAGCTCTAATTCGATTGTTGATTTAGTAATAATAATGCCTCATGCTAGTAGCTAAGCCTTACTGCTAGAAGCTGGCTGGTTTAAGAGATAGCAAACAGTAGCTCTTAATGCGGTCTGTAATGTTTTAATGAGTGTTTAAATGACATTGCCAGTCCACAGCCTAGAGACCCTCTTTTGTCTTTAAAGTTTTCCTTTTTGTGTGTGTGTCCCGTCCAGCCATTGGGGCAGATAGTATTGTTGATCTAAATGCCCTGACATGCTAAACAGATTTGCTCTGTGTCAGGAAAGGTGTAAGCTACAACTTCCCTGTACTATGAAATTTTATTTGCGGTTATTTGATGTTTTTGTTATGCAAATTTGGAGTGGCCGGACCGGAGCAAGAAGAAACACAGACAAGAAGAAGAAGAGAAACTGGGGTGGGGGGTGGAGACAGTAGAGAGAGAGACAAAAACAGCAGCAACAACAATTCCCATAACAACAACAGTGACAAACAGGACTGCATCAGTTAAATGTCACTGCTTGACATCATCATTACTGTAATAATAGCATACCAATAACAAAGATATCAAGGATAAGATGGTATATTGTGTAGAGAAGCACCCATGTGCTGTGAGTGCGCATATGGAGGTGTGTACCTCTGTTGGTGTGCATATTCATATATGTGTGTGTAAGTGTGCTCATATGCGTGAATGCGTGTGTGTGAATGTGTAATTGTCAATCAGATCGGTTAAGCGGTGTACATTGCTGAGTGTCTCCCCTTGATAAATCCTGATTGATTGGGATGTATTGTAAGAGGGGTAACTTTTCTAACCAGTCTTCTAGCTAATACTTTGCATATTATTTTAAGATCCGCATTAACAAGTGAACAATGACTAGAAAGTAACATTGAGTCCTTTTCTGGTTTTAGCAGGAGACTGATTGTAGCAGAGTTCATATATGGGGGTAGGCGTGCATTTTCTTTTATTTCCTAAACCATTTTAAAAAATACAGTGGCTAGCACTGACCAGAATGCTTTATAAAATTTGGCAGGGAATCCGTCCGGTCCTGGTGCTTTGTTATTTGGCATTTGCTGTAGAGCATCATAAAGATATGTTAGTGAAATGGGTAAGTCCAGGGTTATCACCTGATCTTCTTCTAATTTTGGTAATTCTATGGTGCTAAGAAATGTTTCAATGTCTGGAACAAAAGGGTTAATCTGAGGTGTGTATAGTTTTTTATAAAAGTCCCTAAAAACTGAATTAATTTCCTCCGGAAGGTGAGATATGTTACCTTCTGAGTTTCTAATGGAAGTTTTAGTTGGTTAGCTAAGTATGTTCCAGATTTATTGGCATGTTCGAACTTCTCCAAAGTCCTTGCAATTGGAACTGAATTTCCTTAGCAGTAATTTCTTTTAAATGTAATTTCAAAAGTTATTCAGAGTATTCTCATCTTGTGAATCTGCATACGCAGTTTCAAGGAGTTAGATTTTTTTCTCCAATTCCAATTTAAAGTTTTCTGTTTGGGAACACTTAACCTTCCCTTTGTAATACAAAAGCTGGCAAGACACGTCGATAAGCCCAAAGCAGTGTGCCACCATTGTTCATGTACAGATGCGGAACACGGCTCCATGCTATTAATGCTGCACGTCAACGAGAAACTTGAACTAAAATAAAAATAATAATTCAAAATGGTTTACTAGATTTATTAGATCACTATTAATTAGATATATTATTTGATATTGCACAAACTTTCTTTGTCACCTATAACATGTTGTTTTGTTCAGATAGCGTAGCACGATGTGGTATGAAAAAGTTTGGGCAACCCTGATCTTTTTCAAGATTTTCCTTTTAAATCATTGGTTGTTGGGATCAGCCATTTCATATAAATATATCATATAGCAGATGGACACGATGGTGATTTACTGAAAGTGTACAATAATTATTTAAACAACAGTAGACAGGTGCATAAATTTGGGCACCCCAACAAAAAAAATACATAAATATTTAGTAGAGCCTCCTTTTGCAGAAATGCTTCCTATAGCTTTCAATGAAGGTCTGGAATCTGGTTTAAGATATTTTTGACCATTTCCCTTTCCAAAACATCTCCAGTTGAGTCAGGTTTGATGGTTTCCAAGCATGGACAGTCCACTTTAAATCACACCACAGATTTTCAATAATATTTAGGTCTGGGGATTGAGATGGCCATTCCAGAACGTTGTACTTGTTCCTCTGTATGAATGCCTTAGTAGAATTTAAGCAGTGTTTAGGGTCATTGTCTTGTTGGAAGTATCCAGCCCCGGAGCAACTTCAACTTTATCACTGATTCTTGAACACTGTTGGCAAGAATCTGCTCATACTGACTAGAACCCATCCCACCTTCAACTTGAACAAGATTTCCAGTACCTAAACTGGCCACAGCACGATGGAACCACCACCAAATGTTACTGTGGGTAGGTAGCAAGCGTTTGTCTTGAAATGCTGTGTTCTTCATCCGCCATTCATATCGCCCCTTGTAATGTCCAAATAACTCAATTTTAGTTTCATCAGCAGCAAGATCACGTTGTAGGTCTTTGGAGCTGGTCTGTGGGTTAGTTTGACTGTTCTCAACATCCTTGGCCTCTGCTGATCTGAGATTTTTCTTGGCCTGCCTCTCCAGGCCTGTGGTCTTCCATTTCCTCACTATGTTCCTCAAAGTGGAACATGACAGCTGGAATCTCTGAGATAGCTATTTGTATCCTTCCCCTAGACAAGGGGTTGGCAACCTGTTTTATCAAAAGAGCATTCATGTACATGTATGTGTATATATATATATATATATATATATATATATATATATATATATATATATATTTATTGTCCATAGGTATGAATGTGAGTGTGAATGGTTGTTTGTCTATATGTGCTCTATGATTGGCTGGCGACCAGTCCAGGGCTCTCGCCCGGAGACAGCTGGGATAGGCTCCAGACCCCCGCGAACCTTGTGAGGATAAGCGGTAGAAAATGAATGAATGAATAAATAAATATATATATTTTTTTTTTTTTATGGTTAGTTTACCGTATCGAGGGAAGACAATGTAACATCCCAACCCCTCCATTCCTCAAGCTCATTGAATCACTAGTCAGAACTCAGCCAGGATTCATTCAGAGTCTCAAAGAAAGTTAGATTAAAAAAATCATTACAAAGATGACTATTTTATATATACAAAAATACTTGAGCATTGCAAAGGGAGCCACAACAGTACCAGTACCAACATTACCTGAAGAGCCACATGAACCGTGGGTTGCTGACCCCTGCTCTAGACCAACGTTGAACAAGAGAAGATGCTACTTGCAACTGGCCACCTAAAACACCCTTTCCCCTGATTGGCTTGTGTGTGCAGGTCAAGGGTCAATGAGCATACCAAAAAAATAGTTCCAAAAATTTGTGTTAAAAGGTATTCAAATCAATAAAACAACAAGGGTGCCCAAATTTATGCACCTGCTTCTACTATTGTTTAAATAATTATTGCACACTTTCTGTAAATACTATAAACTTAATTTCACTTCTCACACATCAGTGTGTTTGTTTGTTATATATTTAACTGAAATTGCTGATACACACAACCAGTGATTTATTAAGGAAAATCTTGAAAATCACCAGGGGTGCCCAAACATTTTCATAACACTGTATATTGAAGGATATTGGTTTGGTTTTAGCATCAGTTATGTAGAAAATATATGAAAACAACCCCACACATCCATTAGTTTTTCTGTATGCTACATTTATATTGTGTATTGTAATTTTTTATTTGAGAGTTTTATAGTATTGGAGAATTACCTGCTTGCATTTTGAATTATTTTATGTTTGCAATCTTTCCTTGTCAGTTACAGTATAGATGATAAAAATCAATAGAATCAAATGACCGGTCAGCTACATCAATCATTAGACTAGAACCCCTGAGCTGCTGCACATGACGTGCATTTTAACATATGCTCAACAGCATTTTTCTTCAACATATCTTGATGTGACAACGACACTGACTGCTTGAAATAATGCCTAATAATGTTGAACATCATTTTACTCTTCTTTTATTGGGTTCAACTGGCAAACTAATCATGACAGTAGCTCCACATTGATATCACTAATCCAAAGAGCCCCAAGACAATGCCATCCATGAATTTCATTGAAAAACAAAACATTTTATGTTCATGATACTAAAATCTGATTTCCTATCCTGACAGTGTAGCATGCACACCACCATTTTAAAAGGTGCTGTCTGCCTTGGTTAGGTACTGCATGGGGGCGCTAAACCTCCAAAAATGTATATTCTTTTGCCGACGCTGCAAGCCCATTTGGCTACTAACACTGGCTACTACTGTATGTACTGTATAAGCCTATCACAACCAATGCTGGACTGCTGTTGCACATAGACAATTAGCTCTGAGTGAAAGGCATGCACGCAAATCTTCTTGTTCGGGTCAAACTAGATCTTTACAAATTTTTACTTCAAACTGTGACAAATAGACTATCTGTTCTTTTAAACCACTACTGGCAACATATGTTAGCTGGTGGTGGTGGTAAGTATTGGGTCACAAAAAGTTTGGAGCAAAAGAGGGACAGCAATTTTAAGTTTTGCCGCAACTTGCAGTGTCAGTGATGACATTGGGATGTATATATTGCAGACAGGATTTGTTTTAAGTTTCCTCTTAGTGTAATAGGTATAACTTATTGGAGTAAGTGTGTGCGTTACCTGCAGGAGTATGTGGGCTCGCCCACCTTGAACACGTGCCCGCACAGTGGTGACGGCTGATTGTTCTCCTGCAGCTGAACAAGCCCTGTGGATGGATCCTCACCCAGTAGCAGCCACTCCAGGGGAGCCAGGAGGAGCAGCTGACAGGCCAACTCCTCCCTCTGCTCCTCTCTCTGCTCCTCCCTGCTGCTGCATCCGCTGGGCCCCAAGCAAAGGATTTTGGGTACATAATCTGCCAAGTGACGATAGAGTTCCGCCTGAAGGTCTGCTGCTGCCAACCATCGCTGAAAACAAGAATGATGAGATGAGTTTTTCTATAAATAGAAGAATAAAGGTTATCAAATGATCCATATTAGTTAGTTACGTTGGTAAATTTGAATAGTGACAACAGGTAAATGTAGTTTTTAGGACAAGTGCAATGGGTACTAGGCAATGTTCCCTCTAGCTGCAATTTTATTCAAGGACTCCAAAAGTAGAAACCGTAGTTAGAAAAGTAGTGTGTTGCACATATTGTTGAAGAATGCAATACTGTACTGTGCTGCATGTTAGGTACAGTAACTCTAGCAGCAGATTGAGCTGACGGAGCAGAGACTAATCAGCTCTGCCAGTCTTTGTGTCAACCGTTGAAACACTGAAAGGGGCAGTTGCATTTGTGTGTTTCAGTTAGGTTGACACAACATTTTTTTCAATGACAGGCTGTTTTGTCCATAATGGAATTCACTACATTTTAATCCCAGTGACAAATGTGTCAAGAGTTCTAAATTACCACATTTAATCTGAAAAAATACTGTTAAAAAAACAACATATTAATACTCAGACCATCAAGGATGGTCATCATCCCGCATATTTTCACCAAGCTAAATTGACCATGCACACGCCAACTGTATAATCGATCAAACATGCACTGCCCACCAACATCCTCACTGCCTTGTTTACATCAATAGTGATACGATTGTGCAATGATCTCATTAACCTAAATGGTTCTCAACTGAAACAAAACAGCACAAAATGGTGCGCGTTTACAGTGTTGCACGCTGTGGTCCTGCTTGTAATGCACAAGAAGCGGTGATGAGCAGTGTTGACGTATTACGATGTAAAAGGATGGCTACCATTTAAACTAACACAAGTCGTGCAGCCTGTCATATCCATTATTTTACACAACTCAAATATGACCCCCTACAATAGTATAAATACAATTCATAACTGTGTGGGTAGGTATTATTTCTTAACAGAGACGTAGTAGTGTATTAGTCTGTTTTTATCCAAGACTACGACATCCTGGAGGAACTGAATAATATTACACTGTAAGGCAGCAGCTTTTAAACCATTATATAGCTCCTTATTATTAAGAAATGGCAGGTGGAGAACAGCAATGCAGGTGCTTTCATTGGCACCCACAGTTAGTGATATTGTTTTGCATACTAATTTTACACCAATACCTTCTTAGATACTTGGAAAAATAAAACCTTAATTAGACCACACAAAAAATACAGCGTTAAACAATCTTAGTATCATTTTTATGACACACTTTGTAGGAACGGTTAATATGGTAAAATGGGGTTGTGAGCACATAAAGCAACACATTTGTATGGTGTACATGACAGTATATGATGATAAAGTACATGGCAGTACATGATGATAAACAACCATCTGTGGTGTTTGTAGAGGTGCAAAAAACGTTCATTTTCACGTTTTAAACAGTATAAACGTGTCGGTTCAATCGACGGTTGGTGTAAAAATTCCAAGTATAGGTTGACACACTGATCAGTCGTTTCTGACATCCAAATGTTGTCTATACATCACTGCCAGTAACCTGGCTACTGTTAGCATTAGCTTAAGGTAGCCAAGCGAAAGGCAGATTAATCCCACAAATACCATGTTTAGCAGGTCAAAAAGCTCACACTGACGCATTGGTGGACGGAATGACTATCACAGGGACTGGCAGCTTGTAAAGACGCTTACCGACGCGGTGTCTTTGGCGGAGAAATGTACGAATTCCGAACATAAATCGGACGGTGGGTTTCTACTACCAGGCTCGGCTTCAGCCATCTTTACTGCCACAGTGTAGTTGAGCTAAGAGAAAGAACCCGGAATCGGAAGTCATTCCTATTTAGGGGCGGGGCCTCAAAGTGAATGGGCGGAGTCTTGAGGTCTACGACGACTGGATGTACAGTATATATCGTTTGTCGTCAATACATCACATGTAAAACACAGCTAGTAACTGTAAAATGTACATATTAGAAGAGAGCAAGTATAATAATTGGAGATAAAGCGATAAAACAAAAATAGAAACGCCATACTACACTTTACTATGGATTTGTTTTATATTTGATGAATTCATCCAGAATATGGGAGGTTTAAAAGGGTTTTCTGGTTTGTTTTTTTAAACTTTTTATTTTATTAGTTATTAGTTATGAAGTATGTTCAATTCAGAGTAAAAACAAGTGACAAGTGAGAAGGCACTTGCATTAAATGCAATGCATGCAATGGACCATTCCATGTTAATTGCACATGTGCCTTATAAATCCCTCATAAAAATGTGTATCCCCTTTCGCGGGAACGCGCACGACTGCAGGGGCACAATGGAAATGACAAATGGAACGCACCTTCCCTTGTTCACGTTCAGCCCAAGCAATAAATCTACAGTTCATCCTGTTCAAGTTTCCAAAAGGGGGCACCATTTCCTGAGGATCCGCTTTAGACTGCATCTTATTAATACATAAATGAATTGAGTGGATGATTCATTCTTCCTGTGGTTTGGTGTAATATTGTATAATAATGATTTAATCATGAATTTAATGCCCCACAAAAATAATGAAATGCAAGTGTGTGGCATAAGGAGAGAGATCATTGAAGATGGAAGCTCAACAAGAACAGGGAAGTGGATGAGGAGGTGTAGGAGTACATGTGTCTCGCCCCCAGCAGTCACTGAGTCGCTTTGATGACAATTCATCTGCTCAGAGCGATTCATCAGACACTCAGTCTGAAGCAGTGAGAGGAGGATGAGGAGATAGAAGATGCGCTACTGCTGGGTTTCAGTCTGATACATTGAACACAGGAAGTTTCATAATGCAGGTCTGGCTTGAGAGTGCTTTAGGAGGACACCTTTGTCTTCACGAGGAGTCCCCGCTGCACTTTTGTGACCGACTTCCCAAATGCTGTTAACAGGTGAGTTTGAGAATAATGCTGCTCTGATTAAAGATGGGCATCAGCTACATGAAGTCAATTGTTTGGGTTTTATTTGGTTATTGCTGAAATATTGTGTTTGCGACAGTATTAGGTGTGACATGGGGCTCTGCAGTTTTGATGCCATTGTGATGATTTCCTCAAAGATTTAAAGTCATTCAAAAAGCAGCGAACAATTTATATTTGAGCTGACTGTATTATTACTAATGGTTGGGTATTGTTTACATATTATCCGATACCAGAGCCAAATCGGTATATTTAGTAGACGCTGTTTGAATGGCTACACAGTGGTGCAAGTTTTACATCACCACTGACTGAGAGACAGACAGACAGTTGGACAGATAGATACATAGATAGACAAAAGGAATGAAGGAATAGTCAAGGTGAGGCAATCACACTATGGTACTATGTTGCAGTACACATACGTAATGATGGGACTATGAAAAATGACCAAATTCCACCAAATATTGATATTACCACCAAATTCTTTCAGTCCATCTCAAATGAATAGCTAAACAAACAACCGGACAATGATCTCCAATAAAAATCCAAACTGTTTTCAAATGGATTAAGCAGATTCACTTTCAGCTTCAGGACTGGCCTGCCTAAAGCCCTAACTTCAACCCAAAAGAAATATTTGTGGACTATGCTGAAAAGGCAGGTCAATACCAAGAAATCAACCAATTCAATCGAATTTTGCAAAGAAGATGGTTCGAATATCTAAGCAGAATTATTCCAGAAGCTTGTTGATGACTACAATAAGCGGCAAGTCCAGGTGAAGCTGTTTAAGCAAATATTTGTTGGGGGGGTTTAGATAAATTTAAACATGGAAATTATATAAAAAATAGTAATAATCATAATTTTCCCTTGGAGAAATTCACTTCATTTGGAGCTGTTAAGGCTGCAGGGCGGTTGAGTGGTTAGTGTGCAGGCCACACAACTAGAAGACCCGAGTTTAATTCCATCCTCGGCCATCTCTGTGTGAAGTTTGCATGTTCTCATGTTTGCACGCGTGGGTTTTCTCCGGGGACTCCGGCTTCCTCCCACATTCCAAAAACATGCATGTTTGCTTCATTGGCCACTCCAAATTGTATGAATGTGAGTGGCAATGGTTGTTTGTCTATATGTGCCCTGTGATTTCCCTTTTTTCCCTGAATGGGGTTTTGAGTTTTTCTTTGCCTGGTTGGGGGTTCAGATCAGGGGATTTTGTGAATTGTTGCCAGCTTGTAAATAAACTTGACTTGACTTAACTAGCCCACAAATTCATTCATTCATTTTCTACCGCTTATCCTCATGAGGGTCGCGGGGGTGCTGGAGCCTATTCCAGCTGTCTTCGGGCAAGAGGCACCCTGGACTGGTAGCCAGCCAATCACAGTAGCTCACAAATTAAACCAATTAAATCAGTGGCCGTGGTTCTCAGTTGGAAAAGTGTGGATTTCACCCTTTGGATTGAGAGCTCGGTCTTGCCCCAGGTGCAGCAGTAAAAGTATCTTGGGTATGGACTTAAAATCACACACACACAACATACGCAAGGCCAACAATTCACAGTCAAACTCAGTGTGGTCTGCAAATGCAAATCATCATTTCCAAACTAATACATTTGGTTGTGCAAATAAGAAACATACAAATACATCCTGCTTCAGAAAAACATACTGTACAGCATGTTTTACCTATAATTCTCTGTAGTTGACGAGTGAAGGACGGTTGGAGCATGAGATCAGCATCTGCAGTAATGCAGTCGCTGTACTGGAACATCGTGGTGAAGAGAGAGCTGAGTCAGAAGTCAAAGCTCTCAATTTACCAGTTGATCTATGTTTCCACGAGTTTGGGTCATGACCGCAAGTTCAAGATTGTGGATACAAACTGCCTGGGTGGCTGTACTCACCATAGTTGAGGAGCTCGGTCATCCCATAGGAGCTCACATCAAGAGAAGCCAGTTGAGGTGGCTTGGATATCTAGCCTGGTTGCCCCCTGGAAGCCTCTCTGGTGAGGTGTTCCGGGCATATCCGGCCAGGTGGAGATCCTGGGGCAGACCTTGACACACTGGAGGGATTATATCTCACAGCTGGCCTGGGGACTCCTCAGTGTCCTCCTGGTGGAACTCAAAGAGAGTGGCTGGGGACCGGGAAGAAAATGATAAGCAGAAGAAAATGGATGGCTGACATTAAACCAGTGTAATTATTTTGAAAAAACACAAATGTTCCCACACTAAACACATACACCCTGGATAAAAGCAATAACACTGCAGAACAAAACCAAGTCTTAACATAATTAGCACCAGTTAATCATTTGAATAAAAACTATTACACACAAAAGCAGTAGTTGCTAGTGCCAAATGACAATGGGGAAAAGCCCCAAAACATTTTTGTTTAATAAATAAAACCAATAAAATAGTGGGATAAAAAACAGTAATTCTAAGCTCTTGCTTAATGTAATAATATAGATGTAATATAGATGTAATAATAAATAATATATAATAAAGTACAAATACAATTACCTTAGCTGATCAATTCCTTTGGCCTTCTAAGTGGCTGACTAAAAGATTATGAAATATTGAATAGTTTAAATATATATTATAAATGGTAAAAGTTGAATGTTGGTACCTTCAGAGCCACAACGGTTGATGAGTTGACAGTCAACTCTCATTTCAAAGGACATTGTTTTGAGCCTTGGCCAAACCTGATTGGTTATGCCATTACAAACTCACTTTTCTTTTTAAAGTGCAATTTCTACCAATCATCTCATGGAGGTTTGTGGTCAGTCTGACAAAAGTGATGGCATTTTGTGTATTTATGTGTCTTGTTGCGCACAGTAAAACTAGCTGCAGACCAACTGCAGAAGAACACAGGAAATGTGCAAAAAAATGGCAAGATCTTACAGACAATTCTGGTGATGACTACCATGTGATGTGATGTTTGCTAACATCACATCATATTCAAAATTCCAGTATTCCTGAAGCTCAGCATGATTGGTTGATAATGAGGAAGTGTTGTGTTTTTGGTGTGGATAGCAACAGAGACAAATGTGTGCAGCTTTAAGAACGTGGGTTGGGAAATGAGCACTGCTGTTGGCACGTTAAGGTCAATAAAGTTTCAAAAGAGCGACCGACTCTGTGACTCTGTCAGGACGCTAAGTTACTTGCACATCACCTTCAAGTACATGTTGCAGGTGGAGTAGTCTGCATTCGTTTCGCACAGAAATGAGGCATCCACATCGAGTTAGTTTTACATCATTTATGTCGATACTGGTGGCATTATGATGCTGAGTTTTGGTACAATTCCCTTGAAAGGAAATGTTGTGAAATTACTATTCCTACTTCAAAGATCTGTATTTGCTTTTGTTATTGATTGCTAACTTGTAACATTTTTTCTTTTCATTCAAGCATGCGAGAAGACGACAAAACAGAGCAATGAAGTGCTAACCGAAGACATTAGAACAACTGAACGTTCCATCTATCTTCTATCATCAACAAACAAGATGGAGTTTGGAAGTATTTAAACACAAGAGGACACTGTAGGGACACAACCATTGACAGAAGATGAAGTTTGGAAGCAGTCTGTGTACGCTCAATGTTGGCGGTCGCAGGTTTTCCTTCTCGGTGGAGCTGATGAAGCATCTCCCATTGAGCAGACTGAGCCGTCTCTACCGCTGCGTGTCAGAGAGCGAGTTGCTGGAGCTCTGTGATGACTACGACCGTGACAGAAATGAGTTTTTCTTTGACCGGCACTCTGAGGCTTTCAGTTTCATTATGCTGTACCTGCAGCATGGCAAATTACGCTTCGTCCCGCACATGTGTGAACTGTCCTTCTATAATGAAATGCTCTACTGGGGCCTAGAGAGTGCAGACTTGCAACTGTGCTGCCAGCGGCGGCTGGACGAACGTCTGTCAGACTGCTTTGTTCACTTCTTCCCCGAGGAGGAACCACAGGACCCAGAAGAACCTCAGGATCGCTGGCTGGAAAGGATGAGAAGGACGTTTGAGGAACCCACATCTTCAGTGGCAGCACAAATCCTGGCCTTTGTGTCTGTGCTTTTTGTCCTCATTTCCATGGTGATGCTGTGTGCGAGCACCTTACCAGAGTGGAAGGCTGCTGAAACACTGGATGAGCACAGGTACTGTAGGCTGTGTCTAACAACATATTAGTGATGTTGAAATTTGATATACAGTTCAGCTGTATCACGAAAAAATGTCAGCCTCAATTTACAGTTGCCGTATTTTCTCTCCAAAGAAAGAAACATGAATGATAAATACACTTTTGACTACAAACCCTCCAAACAAAACTAAAATTGTAACCTCAAACAAACATTTTTTAGTACATTTGAACCTTGGTTAGCATTTTTATTCCATTCTAGAAGATCCAACTCAATCTGAAACATATTCTAACAGAAATAAAGTAAATCAAATGATTTCAGAAAGCTGAAAACATTCCCGTTCCCATGTCTTGGCAGGCTAATAACAGCTAACAAAGACTTTTTGTGATAAAAGTATATTAAAGAAGACGTATTATGCTTTTTCCACTTTTCCGACCTATGAATGTAGTTAGAATGTTGTATTATCATGTTAAACGATGCAAAGTTTCAGATAATGAGATTTGTGCATTTGAAAGTGAGTCTTGAACGAAGTTTGGGATGGTTCAAAACGCTTGGTTTCAGAAGGCGTGGTAAAACTGCTCCTGTGATGTCACAGAGGATTGGACGTTCTTATATGGGTTTTTATATAAGCCAGATAAACTCTCTGCCCTTCTCCAAGCTCTCCTTATCTGTTTACATTGCTAGCAATGGCTGGTAAGGGGAAGCCACATTTTTTTTACAATTCCCAAAGACGCCACCATCAGGCACAGGTGGTTGGAGTGAAAAGAAAAGTATTTTAATCTGTCAACGGCATTTCACACTGGATTGTTTTGTGAACATGTGCCAGTATGCAGCTGGAGTAGCCGACTAACTTGCTCGAGCCCTACGCCTTTCCAATGTTACTTGGTCGTGTCAAAGAGTAAGAAGGGCAAGCAGTAAGTAACAATTTATCAGTGTGTTTATTTTGTTTAAGTCATGGAGCAAAAGCGTTTGTCTGTGTAGCATTATAGTATAGAGGTTGTAACAGCCTTTTCCCGCCACAATTAGTGGCTTTACCAGAGTTTATTATACACTGGTAGTCACATTAGAAGTTACTGATGCTGAAGAAAAACAATAAATGCTAAAGCTACTTTCCATTGAGAGACATCTTAAAATAACCACTTTTCTTGAGAAACTCTGGACTATCCAGTCTCTTATTCCAAATGATATTCTTTGTGACGTCACAGTGTTCGGACAGTGAGCACAAGCTGTAGGCCTCACCCCCCACCAAAATACCTACCACCCCAACCCCGCCCCACAGCTTTGGCTGAGATTTCAGGGGCAATGACTTCTTCCAAAACACGCTTGTTCAGGTTGGAGGGACAGCTAAATTGCCTAAAGCGTCAGGTATCAAGCAGAAGTGGTTGGAGTGGAATTGATGGTTCTGAATCAGCAAGAGAAAGATATGTAACTGTTTTGTGAAAATGGGCGATGCCTGTTGCTGAAGTCTGAGGGCTTTCCAGCGTTACTTGGTCATGTTGAGTCTGAAGCCCAAGCTGTAAATAACGATTCAGAAGTGTCCTAACTGTGTTTACTTTGTGTGTATGTAAGCGGTTGTCTGTGAAGCATGATAGAGTGTGCATACAGGGAGCGGGGTGCAAATTACAAGGACACTGATGTCTGGAGTTGCTAAAGCTAAAGCTAATGGGTAGTGTTTATCAGTAACCACTTCTCAAGTAGCTCTCCAACGGCTTTATTAATTTATTATAAACTCCTATACCGACAAAATTAGAACATGGGGTTTGGCAGTAGTCCGGAAGTCTTCAGGAACGCTTCAGGAGAGTCACAGTGGCGTGTCTGTAGGCGGCCGTGGGTAGAATAAATTAAAACGAATCATTTTGGAAATCCAATCAAATACAGCTGGAATAGGTGCAGATTCTGGAAGACCTTATTGTGTATAGCTGCTTTATAGGAGGCCACAACTCAATACGAAGGTCAGAAAAATTTGCATCATAGGTCCCTTTTAACCGAAAAATGGAGTATACGCTAACCGAGGTTCCACTGTACATGTTTTCATTTTTTCCCTCACAAAAAAAACACCGAAAAGCAAGGCAAAACACAAGAAACAGTAGATCAAATTGAGCAGCGTAAATAATAGTCATGGTTGTTCCAACGCCAACAATCTGGATCTTGCTTTAGTCACCATTGTTCACTACTAATACTAAAAAAGTTACTTAATAGTGGATGAGGGTTGTGCTTGCGCGCTCTCAGGAAAACACTGCTTCTGCTGTTTGGACAGAGATTTGCAAGTCACCTGTTGAGCACTAGCCGAAAAGCTGGAACAGCATCAATAGGCGTCATGACTGCAATGCAGCACACTTAAGTCTTTGCTGTTTTGCCTCTGAGTTAGTGTGTTCAGCAAAATTGTATCCAGAGTAGCATTAAACCTGGAGTTTGATTGATATATAGTGGAACCTGACTATGTCGACAACCAGTCTTGGTCCACTCATCTAGTCCCAGCCCACTATGTTCTTTATATTACTAAAAGGGTGATGCTGACATTTAGCAACAATTTCTATGACAAACAATTTGTCATAACAATTTGGGTCTGTTTATGTCCATGGGGGCTGCAGTATTGATTACGTCATAATTATCAGTAAGGAGTGTGTCTAGTTACACACCATTAAAGCATCCAAACAGTGTTTACTGTTCAGTGCAAAGTAGGCTTCAAAAGACAAATGATGTCACACTTACATTAAAGGCATTGCACAGGTTGTAGAAAGCAAGTCATGGTGTATATGATGATGCCATGTGCTAATTTGCATATAATTTGCATATGATGTTGTAACAGAAAAAAAAACAGAAAAAAGTATAACCTCGCAGAGAGATAAAGAAGTGAGTAAAAACACCTTAATTACATGCATAACTACAAACAAACTTGATTCTTGTTTTGTTAACGCAAAATTGGCAACCACTGCAGGAAACTAGAATAATTTGAATATTTTATATCTTCACTACATTTATAATTAAAAGATAATTACATCCGGACTTGCCTTCTGACACACTGACAGGTAAGTGACCAAGTCCAAATGAGACTTAAGGGTAATGAATCGTAAATTAATGAAGCTTAAGAATCCCTTTTTAGATCCCACTCTGTAAAACAGAGCAAGATCCACCCCATTTGTATCAGGCCTCACGCATGCAAAATTCATGGATGCGTAGAGGTCCACAATGCTCTCAGTCGTGTGCCGGACTTCTGAGCAGCACCAACTACAGCTCAGTGAGAACAGAAACTGTAGATCAATTTGTGCTTTCACTTTTAAGTCCCCATATACCAGAAAACTCTCCAACAATGCCAGAAAAAGGTGCTCAATTTGTTGCTCGTCGCTTTTGAGAAAATAAATCCTGTAGAGGGTTTGGAATGTCACCAGATTTAGCGACAAAGTTGGCAACACTGCGGGCATGCACCATGGTCCATGTTAGTGCTCTCACTGAGTGCACTCAGACACTAGGTAGGCAGGGCTAGTGGCATCTTAGGTTTCTACCCTGTATTTGATTAGGAAATGTACAATTTCAGCGAATAAAAAACCTGATTGGAATTATACAGAAATTACATTTATCAAAATTCAAAGAACAAATATTCATATTTATTTTATGTTATCATTATTTGTTTTTGAGGCTCTTCACATCTGCCCCCCATGACCGCACGTCACTGACATGAAAGCTAAAAAGTGAGGTTTGTGAGATCAGCAACTCACCTCACTCCCTTACCTCTTTGTTTTTCATGATTCAAACTTTATTTGTTTTGTTACTTGTTATCTAAAATGTACTTACACCAATATTATCGGTTATTATCGGCTCAGTAACAACAGTTAATGTAATTGTAAATGTCGATCTGAAATTGGAGGAGAAGGTTTGCAAAGGTGGGCCGTATGCCATCTGAATGATTTGTGTACTCAAAGGAAATAATGTACTCAACGCTGACCAATCAAAGCCTTTATGGTCCACATCGCCGCAACGTCTCAACAGATCTATCTGATTGATCAGTCTCCCCATATTTTCTGTCTAATGTATTTTTTTCTCTATCTCTTTCTCTCTTCTCTGTGATTAAAGGATCATCGAGGCAGTGTGTATAGGTTGGTTCACCGCTGAGTGTATTGTCCGTTTCATCGTGTCTCGGGACAAATGCGAGTTTGTGCGCCGTCCCCTGAACATCATTGACCTGCTGGCCATCACTCCTTATTACATCTCTGTTACTGTGACACATCTGACTGGAGAGAATTCCCAGCTCCAGCGGGCCGGTGTGACACTGCGTGTGCTGCGGATCATGAGAATCTTCTGGGTGATCAAGCTGGCGCGTCACTTCCTCGGCCTGCAAACACTCGGTCTGACGCTGCGGCGTTGCTATCGCGAGATGGTAATGCTTCTGGTATTCATCTTTGTCGCCATGGCCATATTCAGTGCGTTGGCCCAACTTTTAGAAGGCGGCAACCAAGACTACACCAGCATCCCCGCTGCCAGCTGGTG
The DNA here is from genome assembly GCF_030265055.1 of Doryrhamphus excisus. Taxonomy (NCBI): domain Eukaryota; kingdom Metazoa; phylum Chordata; class Actinopteri; order Syngnathiformes; family Syngnathidae; genus Doryrhamphus; species Doryrhamphus excisus. The sequence goes on from NC_080486.1 coordinate 6,567,108, forward strand.
GGTAATCATCTCCATGACTACGGTGGGCTATGGAGACATGTACCCAGTAACTGTGGCCGGTCGCGTACTGGGTGGGTTCTGTGTGGTGAGCGGAATCGTACTTCTTGCTCTACCAATCACCTTCATCTACCACAGCTTTGTGCAGTGCTACCATGAGCTCAAGGTGCGCTCAGTCCGATGCATTCGTAGTTTGTCAACTGATTTCATTGACTGAAGGACAAATTAAGCCTCAGCAGTAACTATTAGCCAAAGTGTTTTGACTCAGAGCAAATGGACGTGGGACAGGTCAGGTGAAGATTATACTGATAATTAGTTATCAAAATGTTTTTGAAAGAAACTGAGATCTGTTGAAATGTTTATTCCCTCTTAGTGGAAACAATTTGCAAGTACAGGATTACAATGAGGAACACTTTTGTTAAATACAAATTGAAATGGACAAAAACTGTCAAAACATTTCTTTAAATGTCTACCCTAGGGGCACCTCCTGGTTGGGCCCTGTGCCCTGGAAGGGTCTGAAGCCCATGCAAAGTCAATCATAGACCTGTGCCCTAATGTGTCCTGCCCTAATGTGGTTCTCATGATAGTCCATGATAGTCATGATAACGTACCCACACGGATTCAGATCGGGGGATCCGTTCCTCCCAAACACCTACATCCAGGTCACACAATCATTGCCAACAAGTTTCCCAGGAGAACCATAGAGTCTCTTGTGGAGGTGTTCTACAGCACCACCGTGAGGACTTCCAAGAAGGCCGTGTATTCTGAACTGCCATTTGGTGCAGCCACATAAATGACAGTGAGCACCCTTTCTGTGACCCAAAGGTGGAGGGAAGTGACACTCCCATTACATTGGCATCGAGGTGCGCTGATATTAATAAGCCAAAACCAACTGCCGTATCTCCCCTTGGACAAGGTCCAGGCCTTCTCAAGGTCTTTGGTTCCAGAGCCTGAAATGTGGATTAAGGTGACACCAATTTTGTTTGGTCAGAACTTTTCAACCTCACATACAATTTTAGGGTCCATGTCACAAGAACCAGATTTGGTAGATGATAACCAGGTCCAAACACCCACCCCCGACAACCACTCAGTGCACAACTATCACGATAACGGATAAATAACAGATAAATCAATTGATCGAATGATGAAAAAAAAAACCAGGTTGATAATTACAACGTCCTTCTGCAGCCACGCTCTATTTTGTGAGGTTCCAAAGCACAATGGCTGCTACATGAAGACACCAGATTATTACTTTTTATTGTGTTCCACATGACCACATTCAATGACCACAGCTTTAAGAGCTGATTTCCTTCATCAATCTCCTTATTTAGCAACTGTAATGGTCTCGTATTTCAACCCCTGGTTTTGTAATTGTCTCATGCGTAGTATCTCTTGTTATCCTTAGTCCGCTTGTGCCTTTTCTGTCTTATCAAATGTCTTTCATTTATTTTGCCTGCTCATTCCTGTGTTGTATTGTTGCTCCTGAACTTTTGCGCTCTTTGTGAGTATTAAAGACATTATTTTTTGCCAATCTTGCATCTGTCTCTGCATTCAGGGACCCACCCAGAAGTAGTAATGAACAATGACGACTGAAGTGACATCCACATCTTTGATATACTGTCGATATCAGTGAACAATAAAGTGCCATATTTCATTGTCTGAAACATTTGAAATAGTCATTCATTTCATGACCCATCACTGGAAAATGATTACTCCCAATAGTAAGTGTAAAATTTAATAATGTGTGCAGAAATGGGTGCAAGCTACATCATTAGTCAAAAGTTAAAGTTAGTTAGTTCGTCAAAAGCCATTTTGACTTTATAAGATGTGTTGTTATAGAAAGCCTTATTGTCAAATGCATTCTCTCATTCTCATTCATTCATTCATTTTCTATCGCTTATCCTCATGAGGGTCGCGGGGCTGCTGAAGCCTATCCCAGCTGTCTTCGGGCGAGAGGTGGGGTACACCCTGGACTGGTCGCCAGCCAATCACAGGGCACATATAGACAAGCAACCATTCACACTCACATTCATACCTATGGACAATTTGGAGTCGCAAATTAACCTAACATGGTTTTGGAATGTGGGAGGAAACTGGAGTACCCGGAGAAAACCCACGCATGCACGGGGAGAACATGCAAACTCCACACAGAGATCTTTAAAAAACAGTTTCTCCCCTGCACTTCAGACCCGGAAATCCTGTAAGCCACGTAAGCAGACTGTAACTGAATATGTTGGACAGTTTGGACACTGGAAATAGTTTCCATGGAGACAGCAGGAAGATGAAGTGGTAGAAATGTCAGTCTCCTCGAGCTGCTGGAGTGTGATGTTGATTATCTCACTCTTGTCCATCTTGAAAAGTGCTGCAGGGTTGAAATCATCATACAGATTTTCCTTCAAACTTTACACCTTAAGTCTGAAATCCTTACATTGATGAATGAATGCTGTATTTACTTGGGTACTGCCAATTCTGGTACATTCATGGCTTATAATGCCAATACAGACAAATTATTTTGCTTTTAATTTGCTGATCATGATTCTGAATAAAACACAGGACCAAGATTTAAGGCAGCAAACAATGTAACAGTACAGTAGTAGGGATGAGCCGGATACTCGTTATAAACGAGTTATAGCTTTTAAATGTCCAAAAATGTAAATAATTGATACATAAAATATGCATATATTATTATTATTTGTATAATATATATATATATATATATATATATATATATATATATATATATATATATATATATATATATATATATATATATATATATATATATATATATATATATATATATATATATATATATATATATATAAATTATTCCCACAACTCCTGTTGGCTTGACTTTCATTGCAAAGCCTGCTGACTTTAGATTAAATTAGGTTCAGAACCCTCCCTTTCTCTCTTCATTTGCCATTGTTCACTTGGGACACAAATCATCAAAATACAGCAAGATACTGCAACTATTACATGTTATCATCAGTGGACGTGTTCATGCATGATCACAGCAAGGATATCAAACGATGTGGTGAAAGGTTTTCTAAGGTTTTTCATAGTCTAAATAGGTGTATCTCAATGACAGCATTGTAAGCCAGGGAAATAAATAGGGCTGAGTTTAACTATTATTTTGGTAATCGATTAATCTGCAAAATAGTTTTCAATGCATCAATAAATCTAACGGTTCATTTTTAAATGCATGGCGACCGAGTGGTTAGCGTGCAGGCCACACAGCTAGGAGACCTGACTTTGATTCCACCCTCGGCCATCTCTGTGTGAATTTGCATGTTCTCCTGGTGCATATGTGGGTTTTCGCCCACATTCCAAAAAAAACATGCTAGGTTAATTGGCGACTCCAAATTGTCCATAGGTATGAATGTGAGTGTGAATGGTTGTTTGTCTATATGTGCCCTGTGATTGGCTGGCGACCAGTCCAGGGTGTACCCCGCCTCTCCCCCGAAGACAGGGGGCTCCAGCACGCCCGCGACCCTCGTGAGGATAAATGAATGAATGAATGATTAGATTTCGATTCAGTTATATCCCCATAATTTGACCTATATAGCAATTAATGCTAATTTCCTTCATGAATAAAACACAAATTTCTTCTTTCCAATATATTTTCAATTTTCATATGTTCAAAAATGAATTGTATTGAACAATACAACAATAAAGTTCACAATTGAATCCTATAATAACAAAATAATAAATTAAACTTTCTTTCAATAAATTAAACTATTGTGCAAAAAGCACACTCTGAATCAAAGTACAAACATAAAATAAATATAAAATAATAGCAGCTGTGTTTGTGTGTGTGTGTTCCTGCAAGAGCACTTTGTCTTTCCCCCCACTCTCACTCCGTGCGTGTGCACAGGTGTGTGTTTCAGTGGGCACATGCTCTGTGTGTGTGAAGCTGGAGCACAAGTTACGTGGTGGTTTGGACGAATGATCAGTTTAATCATTGCAAACAAGGAAAGAAAAAAAGTTGAAAACGTACGGTGTCTTCTCCTCCACACAAGCAGCTCCTGGGTGCTGGTGCATCGCAGTAGTACTTTTATGGTACGCCATCGCCATTTTGCACAGGTCACCGACCACCGAATCATTACCTTTAAGTGTAAAGTACTCCCATACGTTAGACATCCTATTGCGAGATATTTTCTTCTCACCGCTTCTTGATGCCGCAGCAGCCGGCGCCATTTTTTGATTCTGAGTGACGACGCATAGACATGCAGTTCTTGCGTTCTATTTTTTCACTGATGACATCGACGCGTCGTCCCAGCCCTAGAAATAAATAAGGATTGTGAATGATGGGCAAAATTCCCCCAAAAGTGCAGTTCCCCTTTAAGACATGGGATCATTGCAAGCCAGTCTCTGTTAATGACTAATGAATATCTCCCCACAGTCAGTCTGATGCCCTTTAATAAGACATCAACAGAAGTGAAGTTCCAACACCATATTATGTATCTCGAACCCTAGACAAACACGTCTCCAGTCCATCATTGCGACAACGCCGCGAGATGCATTCAAGGACACTCCGAACATCACATCACCGTCTTTATTATGCATGTACTGTATGTGTGGTCTATATAAGTGGTGGCAATTGAATTTTGAAACAATTTTAAAAATGGTGTAAGTTCTTTTACACTTTCTGCTCCTCACTACTGTATTAGCCTGTATTAGATGTGAAAGTGTGAGGAAAGTTGTTTTTGAAAAGTTGTTGCTGTTTTAAGGTGGCAAAAACAATTAGCAAGAAGTGGTGCATAGTAAAAAAGACAGCACTATTGTTGAATTTACTGCCAAGTGCCTATAAGGAATAATCCCAAATATTTTTTGTAGGACCATACTGAGTTACAATTTTTTTGCATCATGTTCAATTGCATCATATCGCAAGAAATTGCACCACATCGTATTGGATCTCATTGATTTGAACTAAATGATTATCGCATTGTATCGCATCGTGAAGAGGGTGAATCGTATCGCATCATATCGCCAGAAAATTCCATGTATCATTAACGTATCATATCGCTGGCAGTGCATCAAAATGTGTATCAAATCGTCCTCAGGGATGAGATTCACAGCCCTAGTACACTAAACCCATTCAAATAGCATGCCATAATAACAGATTTTAAGTCAGATTCAAATATTCTGTCATTAAAGACACAAGTGTAAATAGATTTTCAGACACGTGCGCCATCTCTTAACTTGATTTAAATGTTCAGTTAATTTGGCACTGTTAATACATCCAAATATATATAATCCAGTCCTTTCTTTAAATAAAATACAGTAAAAAGGGACATATTTGTATGTGTGTGTGTGTACACAGCTAAAAAGAAAACCACACAAAAATGATCAAAGAAAATCAAATGTATCAACCCGTGGAGGTCTGGATTTGGAGTTATACGAAAAATTGGGAAAAAACACACTACAGGCTGATCCAACTTTGATGCTTTATACAAGTCAAAATGATGCTCAGTATCGTGTGTGGCCTCTGTGTGCCTGCATGACCTCCCTACAACGCCTGGACATGCTCCTGATGAGGCGGTGGATGTTCTCCTGAGGGATCTTCTACCAGACCTGAGCTAAAGCATCGACCAACTCCTGTCCAGTCGGTGGATGGAGCGAGACATGATGTCCCAGGTGTGCTCAATTGGATTCAGGTCTGGGAAATGGACGGACCAGTCCATAACATCAATGCTTTCATGTTGCAGGAATTGCTGACAAGTGCCACCACATGAGGTCTAGCATTGTCTTGCATCAGGAGGAACTCAGGCTACCTCTGGCAAGCACATGGGGGGGCTGTGCAGCCCTCCAAAGAAATGCCACCCCACACCATTAGTGACCCACTGCCAAACCGGCCATGCTGGAGGAGGTTGCAGGCAGCAGATCGTTCTCCACGGGTCTCCAGACTCTGTCACACACTCAGTGTGAACTGCTTTCATCTGTGAAGAACACAGGGCGTGAGTGGCGAATTTGCTAATGTTGGTGTTCTCTGGCAAATGCCAAACGTCCTGTGGACGTCGGGCCACCTTCATGGAATCTGTTACTGACTGTAAGGAAGGAAGGAAACTAAGAGAGCTGTCACGAGGGGGTGAAGCCCGCTCGTGACACAAAGCTTATTAAATCCTACCCCTCCATCTGTTACTTTTACAATCTGTTACTATTACATTTGTTCACTTCCTGCCTTCCAATTTTTTTTAACACATACAGAAGTATAAGGTAATTTGCTTTACAATTATTGACAATATAAATGATTTCATTTTTGTTTCATCTGTCAGGATATAGAATTAGAGTTCCTTTCTATTGTTTCATTACTTTCCTCCCTTGTCCCTAGTTTTGGAATTCCTTCTTTCCAGTGATGAATTTCCTGTGTGTTCTTCTTGCAAGCATTGGTAAGTCCTTTGGCGGATTGTTTTTCTTTTGCCCCTTAACGTACAGCTTCATATATGTAGAAAATGTTCATATGCTTCATCCACATCCACATCCTTGGCACTGTACTCACATTCCCATGTTCTTCTAGATCCTTCTTGAAAGCGTTGACTCTGTCCTCTGAACATTGTCTTTGGACAGCCTTTGCAGTCTCCATCAGTCGTTTGTTATAATGATGGTTGTAAATTGTAAGCACTGGAAGATGATCACTGATGTCATTAATTAGCAGGCCACTAGTGGTATTGCTATCAAAGTCATTGGTGTCAATTATTCAATTCAAAAAACAATTCAATCAAATATTGTCAATTAAGGTGGCACAGTGGTCTGTTATTATACTTGGTCTGGTGATTTGGGGAAACAAACTCATGCTATACATTGTGTCTATGAAATCATGGATTACCTTGTTCTTGTGTGGATTTAGAAGATAACTGAAGTCTTTGAAGTCTCCTGTTGATGCAGGTCATCTTGTAACCTTCCAGCTCAAAGTCCATGCTTTTATTTGCGTTCAGCCAAGTTTCCGAGATTGCCATTACTTTGAAGGGTTCTTTGAATAGATTCAAATATTGTTTGATGTTGTCATAATTTGCGTACATGCATATAACAGTTTATATGAATGATTGACAACTTCTTGCCAGGCTATAAAACAATTATTGTATTGCTCCTCTGTGTAATAACGACAGTCATTACGAGACAACGAGCACTCTGGCCTCCGGTCCTCCATTGAGCTTGACGGAAAATATTGCAGTTGGTACTCCAAGTAGCCACATTTAGTTTCCTTCTCTTTCGCTGCCTTGCCACTTTTTCTACCCTGTTCTCCCCGCATCTTCAAACACCCACATCTTTCTTGACGTACGCACGGCAGTGATGTGATTCCTCAAAACAGAAAAAATAGACTATTTTTTATTGGAATTATTCATATTATTCCAATTATCCGAATTTGTTGCAGCCCTAATTTGTTTGTTGCAAGCAATGATTTGTCCCACTTTGTTTGGTGGTCCTTGGACACACCAGCTAACTTTCTTCCATGCTGCACAGATGGACTATTACACTGCATTTCCCTCTTTTTGTTTCACCTCTCATGTGCATATCTGTTTGGTTCACCTCTCTGAAAAACAAACTCCAGGATTGTACTGGTGGATGGTGGGTCTGTGTTCATTTTGTGCTTCATTACAAAATGAAAGATTATTTTTCTAATTGCTCCACTATATCATCCATCATCTACCATCCACGCATTGAAAAGATAAATCTGTCAATAAAGAAAATAGAACTCATTGACAGATAATTAATGACAGCAACTGAGCTCATCACATTATAAACACATTAGCGAGTGTGAAGTTATCATATCATCAACACTGTCACACGTTACAAAATATTCTTGAGACACAACAACAGACAGAAAAGGTGTGATAATGACACGGCTTGTTTTCACATATGAGTCAGAAATGATTTGTCTTCTCTGATAGAAGTTGCGTACATGGTTTTACATTGTTACAACTGTTTTATTCAAAGTTTTGTGCTGTGTTTGGATTGTGGACGTGTTGGGGTGAAAACGGATATGGCTTCAGTTTTTCCATTTCAGCTCTTTGCAGGTTTTATTTAGTTTTTGGCCTTGAGAGCCCACTCACATTCTTCACAGCTTCATCGTGTCACTCCTCCTCCTCCTCCTTTCGTGTCTGCGCGTTGGTCTGCAGGCTGTCAATGTGTTGCAACAGGAAGAAGCTGAGAGAAATTCATTGGTAAAACAGACCAAAACATTTTCATTTTTATGATACTGTATTTGACTTTAATGTAATTAGTACACAAATACATTGTATACTAATGGTAAGTTCAAACATGTGCCTTTCACATTGGGTTACAGCATCTTGAAATCAGAAATGTTTCCTGTTGTTGTTACATAGCGATGGAAGTGTTATTGTCTGAGCTGTGATTCAGGGGCTAGGCTCGTAAAGCTTACTGGCTAGTTGGAGCCAGCCCAAAAGAGAAGTGTTTCAAGCAATGTTCGTCGTTTTAACATGTTAAGATCAAACCTTTTTGTATGGTATACATTAAGGTTGCACCACCTGATACCAAGTAGATACAAGACCAGTATTGCCAAAGCAGATACCAATACTAATCCTTTCAAACTTGCAATAGTTTGATATCCTTGGATGATTTTGTGATTTCGCCTTAAATTGTCAATGGAATTGGGCATGACATGCCTCCCAGTATGCTTTCCCACCATTTACTACCTGTGAGTCCTCATTGTGGGCCAAATGCTCTTATGCAACACAAGGAGAACTGCAGCAGTGAGAGGGTCTCTAGTTATGGTGCATTCTTCTCCCGCTGATATCTGCAGCTGTGTGTCAGACAGAAGGCAACTAGTGGTGGTGTAGCGGCCTAGTGTAGCGATGGGTGAGGATGATTGTGAGAAAGGTGAGGGAGCAGCCAAGAATAATATGGGGGTAGCTGGTTAATGACGCCAAGGGAGTTGGGATCACAATCAGCAGAAATAATAGTAGCAAAAACACTTTGCTGTAATGGATTGATATGTACAGTCTCGTTTGACATTTGACCATCAACACTTGAATGACACAAAATAATTGGGAGAATGGGGTGTGGTCACGTGAGACCAAAATTTAACTCTTTGGCATCAAGTGGACTGCATGTGTTTGGAGGCAACACATCAACAACACAATCCTTACTGATTGTGAAACAAGAAACATCTGACCTCGGCCAACAAGGCTTTCTCAATCAACACTTTTTTTTTCTTTGGGCTCAATTATTGCCGTCAAGTAAATGCAAATTATTTTATTATTGCTGAATAAAATGATGGACTGTCGTAAATACATTTACAAACAATACTGGTTGGCTCCACTGTAAAACATTCCTCAAGGATTCACACACACACACTTCTTTCAAGATTCCAAAACAACCCCATCAGCAGCATAGTGCATCAACGGTGACTTACCCATCATTTCGTCCATGAGCAGAGTTCTGGTCACTTAGGTAAAGAGTCTGGCTTCTCAAAACAGTAAGTGTTCAAAAGACTAATACATTTACACACATATGTAACAATGCCTCCTTGAAAAAAGTCAGATCTCACAATCACTCGGCCTTACGTACGCTCTTTCCCGTCCTATCACTGTGCGGTGCTGCTTTTGTTCGTTCCTCATTAACAAAATCTAATTGGCTCCCGGGATGAAGTACAAGGGCAATTCATTGATGATACACTTCACTGCTGATGGGGATGTCATACAACTTCATGTCAAAAAATCTGCATTATCACTTAAACTTTTTTCTCGATTTTATGGCTCAGTCACCAGTTGCATTTATTCAAATAAAACCTTATAGGAGACCATGTTACCTTCAGTGTAGACATATAACATCTGGTCTATCGGGCTGTAATTCAAGAAATAAATGTTAGGGGCCATCTTGTTGATGAAAATGCCAATGTTGAACTTCTCCTCTCCCGTGGAGGTGTCAAATGAGTAGAAGATCTCTTCCATGTCCTTGTCTACATAACGTGTCCCATACAGAATGCCACATGCCATGAAAGTGTTGGTCACCGCCTGCTTGAAGACCGAGGTATGCCAAGTTTTGCTGAGCGTAGGCGGATCTCCTTCATCCACCTTGGACAACACCAGGTTGCCAAAGTTCTGGGTTGTGGTGTAGATCACCCAAACACCTGACTCATCTGTTGCAAAGTCAAAGTCAGTGTATGGGTAGCATTCTTCCAAGTGGCAGAAATTCCCCTTGGAGTTAAATCTGTAGAGGAAAACAAATGTTATATGTTTTGCTTGCATACATGATGAATATTGTATATACCAAGACTAAGTGAAGCATTCCACCTGGTGCCTTTGGGTAACTCCAGCGTGGAGACGGTTTTGGATGTAAGGTTGAACCGACAAACATCATCTTTGTTATAACAGTTGTAGTACAAGACCTTTTCATACAGAACAACGTTTGGTCCTTGAATGGTGTTGGTGGTTGGATTGGCGACATGGATCAAGATATTATCTGGAAGACAACAAGAGTGGCTTGTTACGAACAAGTGAAATGTAAGAAGAGTTTTACTGTACGTTTACGATACTAAACCTAAATTATACCTAAGTCACTCACACTGTATATAGAACACATGAAAGGCACATAAAATACAGTAATAAAGAGATGAATGACCCCTAGCATTCATTTGCATTCAGTACAGTAAATTCCTCAACACGTCGCATTTAAAATTTTTAAAACTATCTTCAAACTCACGGCTTTTAAAAATATATTCATTGCTAAATCATCTGTGTTTCGTGGTTGAATATGGTCTATTAGTCAAAAAAGCAAATTTTATATATTTTGCCTAAATTAAGCATTTTTGGCATAAAATGGCTAAATACAAAAAACTAGAAAATACTAATATATAATAACAAAATACAAATATAAGGTGTCAGTAAGATTACCATGATGCTCGGTGAGACACACAAGCACCAGACTTCATCACCAGAACAGCAGGCTTTTATTAGAGGTTTGAATGATCTTACAACAGGTACAATAATCCCTAATAAAAATACGGGCTACTCCTGCGGCCGTAACACAAAAGACTGGTTCTTTTCCAGTCTGCCACTCAACTCCCATAACACTGGAACACATTTACAGCAACATGTAAAGGTGACCATAGGGATGTTATTTCATGCCTAGAGGGCTCTAATAAGAAGCTTTGCTTCTTCCTGCTCCTTTTCAAACATGTGTAGTAATGAGGTGTTGTGTGTGTGCATGTATGTGTGTATGTATGTATGTATATATATATATATATATATATATATATATATATATATATATATATATATATATATATATATATATATATATATATGTAGATATGTGTGTATGTATATGTATGTATATATGTGTGTATGTATATGTGTATATATATATATATACATATATATAAAAATAGATATTGTAAGTGTATTGTATTGTAAGTGTATATGTGAGAAAGAATAATGTAACATAGTATGCATGTCTGAAATAAATTGAGAAAAGAAAGAAATAATGTTTAAAACGTGCACCATATTTTCTGGACTATAAGTCGCTCCGCAGTATAAGTCGCACAAAGCCCAAAATGCATAATTAGGTAGAAAAAAACATACATAAGTTGCACTGGAGTATAAGTTGCATATTTTGTGGGTAATTTATTTTACAAACTATTTGACCAAAACAGACATTACATCATCTTGGAAGGCAAGTTCTAACATTAATATAAGAATAGAGATCAGGCTGAACAGGTGTAAGATATGCTAACACAATGCTTATTCAGTTACACGAAAAATAAACATGAACAGAAAAGGTGTCCAGTGTTTATGTAACATAACAAACAGTTTTAAGTAGAGTAAGTGTTTAGTTTTCTTCATGGCAGTAATAGTAGCTTCACTCCAGTCCCTGACAAGTTTCTCACTTACTCCAAACTTTCTGTCTGCTTCTCGATTACTGTTTTCAGATGCAAATTTCACTACTTGCAGCTTGTAGTCGGCAGTATATGATTTTCTTTTGGGGGGCATTTGTGTTCTGTCGTTCTCAGTTGTTTTTGTAAGCTAACATCTACTGTTTAAATATTGAATTGTTAAGGAGTAGGAGATATTGGTGGGACGTCTAGAGTGGCAGTCTGTGAAATTATATTTTTTCATTTTTCATAAGTCGCTCTGGAGTATAAATCGCAGGAACAGCTAACCTATGAAAAAAAGTGTGAATTATAGTCCGGAAAATATGGTATTTAGAATGTTGTAAACAAGTTATCTATGGTATAACTCCATCAAATGAATTTGATGATGTAAATGAATGCTCTCTGTTATGACGACAGAGAGCGGCACAGTGTAGCTCCCCACAGAGTCACACAGACTCTGTCTGTGAACTTTAATCTGAGCTGAACGCATCAACAGCAGTGTAATTCAAACACCATTTATGTATCTCAACTCTAAAACAAACACATCTCTAGTCCATTCGTCACCGCAACACTTCATCACTGTCACTAGACCAGGGGTCGGCAAACCAAAATGTTGAAAGAGCCATAGTAGACCAAAAAAAGAAATATGTTTTGAGCCGCAAAAAAGCCATAAGCCTATATTGACGGTAACACATGCAATTTGTATCTTTATCACATACTGCAGTATTAATTGGCCCTGTACCCTAGAAACCGCCCATGAATGATACGGGAAAAGGCCGAAATGATACTGTGTCAAAGCCCAGGGCAGTGATACTGATAAACTATAGAGTTTAATGTCAGTATCAGCCCCCGTAGCTGTCCACTCAGAGCGCGCTGCTCTGGTATCGTGCCCGTGAAACAACCAATCAGAGAACAGCGCACGAGCGTTCGTCTTGCTGCCGTCTGTGCTCTGTCAACATGTCAGCGGTTGACACTCCCGGCGAAAGACAAATAGGGAAAATAGCAAACAGAATATTAGAAATGGAACGTTTTATCACCATTAATGAGGAGGACACTCTTGAAATGATCGAAAAAACTAAAAATGCAAATACAAGTCGGAAAACCAAGGGCGACTGCAACTGCAAGAACGAACGAAGACTGGTAGAAAGTATTCCCCCGCCTGAGTTAGACAAATACATGTCTATGTTTATTGTAACATCATTGCCGACGCTATGGAAAGGACACGACTGTGATCGCTAACAAGCTTTTATTACACAACAATACTGGCTACTGTTGGCCGTAACCACGCCGTTGCAACCACCGCCAGCAACGCAACAGTACTTCCTCAACACGACACGCCCCCACCCTTGGTGCATTCACAGTCACCCGGAACAGTCAGACACTCAAGAGCACAACATGTCAAGATGAACACCTCAGGGTCGCTACATTATTTTATCAATCAGAAAAGAAAATGGGGATGAATACGAGCCTGATTCTCTCAAATCAAAATTCAACTCTCTGGCACGTTACATGATGGAAAAACGAAAGTACGTGATAATAAGCTCATGATTAAATAGTATGTGAGACCTTCGGTCTCGGGCTGATACTGACACTTGGAGGCATGATACCTGGCCTGATACCAGACAAACCATGTGATAACCTCTAAATATTAGCTATATTAGCCTACTATCAGTTAGTCAACTACTATAAGTTTACAAATACATAAAGAGCCTTCATGATTAAATGTTTATGTTCTCTGCAGCACATCCTGTAGGGAATGTCTGTTGTATGATGCCGCCTCATGTTTAACTTCATTACAATATTAATCAATTATGTTTCATTCATTCATTTTTCATGTCATTCTTATTTTGAGGATTCGAAAAAACAAAATTGAACGTGCATAACCCTTATCTGGGCACCTACACAGTGCAATAAAACACAGCCTGCATTTATAAAAATAAAACAGCAGCCTTTTGAGACGGTAAAGTATATAAAATCAAATAATATAGTAATAATACAGTTTCAGTTTGATTTCAGTGCAAATGCCAAGCAAGTCAGTGCAAGGGTATAACGCAGCAGCTTTTCTCTTTTGACACGCAACCAACGTAGCTATCCTCGTGTTAACTTGTTAGTGTTATTCAGCTCCGAACCATAGTAAAGGCGACCTGACTTCAATAGAGAAGGAAAATGTAAAATGAAAACTTGTTGCTTCCAACCAACTTTATTTTAACATTCCAGCCCCGACGCATTTCACACTGGACGAACTTCCTGGTTCAAAGGTCAGGCAAGTTCACCCTACATAGCTGTCAAATGCCTGTAAGACTTGAACCCGAGCAACAAAACAGAATAATATCCCTAAGTGTCATTCCAAATATATACTGACAAAAAATCAGAAATCACTTGATAAAAACAGCCACTTACTAAATATGTGCCAATGACAGGATTGTGCTCTTACCCGTTTAATGTGACTTCTGTTTTCTGACATGACTGGTCAGCTTCTCAACATCGGGCATGTAAGATGAATGCAATGAATGCAAATGATTCAGAACCAAGAAACGTTGAATCCTCTGTTCTCCTCAGTTATTTTCCTCTTTTTCCCTTTGGGATCCAACAACAGCCACCTGCCTGGCTTCCCGCCCTGCTGATAGAAACGTGTGTCGTAGGCTATGACGCAAATCTTCGTTGACAGAAATGATTAAATTTAATATTTACTTGACACATTTTTTCAGCATTGGAAAATGCAAAGAATGTTTGTGTCATGTTTGTCTTCCTACAAGAAACCATATTAAAACAAAAAATATATTTCCCTAACCCATCTTTTTCCATTTTCAAAACATTTTTCAAACGCTCCAGGGAGCCACGAGGGCAGCACTATGCGGCTCTAGAGCCGTGGGTTGCTGACCACTGCACTAGACCAGTGTTTTTCAACCTTTTTTGAGCCACGGCACGTTTTTTAGATTGGAAAAATCTTGTGGCACACCACTAACCAAAATGCGCCAGTTTTGCCAGTTTTGCCAGTTTTTCGTCTGTCCAGTCTTGAAATTTAGTTTGAATCAAAAACGAACTTGGCTTAGTAGAGTGCCGATTGCTGGCCTCCATTTTTAAAACTGAAGAATGTCTGGATCTGCGTGTTACGTCATATCTGAGCATGCGCTGAAAGAAAGCACCCGGGATCAATTTAAACAGGAAAAGATCAAATTCAATCTTGCTAATATTCTATAATTAAACTCAGGACATGTTTTAAATATAGATATTTTTTAATAAAACTGCACTTGTGAATAAATAGAAGGGTTTAGATTCTGTTCCACAGATGGCGCTAATGCACACGAAAGCTGCTTGCCAACCGCCAATAAACAACAGAAGAAGAAAAACACCCTGACAACTTTCCGTTTGAGCTGGCACAAAATACCTCAATCGGATTGGTTAAAGGAATATTCCATCCCCGTTCAATTCTTTCCGTTTCAGCAAATAAACCAAATGCAATTGGAATATATGGGTCCATGTATACTATTGACTATTGGCTATTAACATAATATTTGCAAATGATGATTAATAAATGCTAATTATAAAAAGTGATATTGGGTAATTCCTCACGGCACACTTGACGGTTTCTCAAGGTACACTAGTGTGCCGCGGCACAGTGGTTGAAAATCACTGCACTAGACAGATCGCGAGATGCTTTCACGGACACCTTGAACATCACAACCTGCGAGCTGCATCTAATTTTTTTCGTTGTTATTCTTGTTTTAATCACAATTACATGTAAACTGGAAAGGACAATATATTTAAAAATACTATAAACATTTGTACAAAAGACTGGTTTACTATTGTCCATTCTCTTTTGCTGCTTTAAGTGAACATGATTAAATGCAGCTCCCATTTACGACACTAGACAGGCACCTGAATGCCCCAGAGCAACCACGCAGGTTTCAGTGTGCGCTTATAAACGTGACCTGTTATTTTCTGGTTATTTCTCATTCCTTCAATCCTAGACACTTTGCACCGTCATATTGGAGTGTGTTGTGATTCAGTGGCTAGCTGCTGCGCTAAGCTAGCCATTGCCACTAATTAGTGCTATTGTTAGCATGCTATTTCAGTGTGTTTGGTGTACTGCTTATAGCTGACATGTTATGTTGCTGTGCATTTGTTTATGTTGCTAACTGCTAGCTTTATAAGCATTACAGTAGGGTAGATAAATATCATGAATTATTTACCATAACATATAGGCATATAGGTTAAAGGCAAATTGTGTAATAAGTGGATATTGTTGTCACTCACTGTGTAACCCTTAATGCTCAGTGCATTTTACTGCATTTATGATGCTGGGAAATCCCACAAAATTCAAAACATGTGAATTCATCTTAAATGATCTGGTGATTTTTGAACGCAACTCCTCATTGATCATAATACAACAGTTCAAATCTGATTCAAATAATCATCAAATAAAGGATCCATCCATCCATCGTCTGTGCCGTGTATCCTCATTAAGGTTGCGGGGTATGCTGGAGCCTATCCCAGCTGACTTCAGGCGAAAACTAAATGAATTACCAATGTTTGGTAAATACATTTTCAGACATGTGGGCTATCTCTTCATTTCATTTGAAATTTGAGTTGTGAGTTGAGTTGTTAATACATCCAAATATAGTACATCATCCTGCCCTTTAATTTTTCTTTCTTTCAATAAAAATACTGTAAAAATTGTCATATTTCAGACATAGTGAGACAACCGTGATTAATCAGATTAAAATTTGTAATTATTTGACAGCCGGAGAATTTATAAATCCAACTTTGCGAAAATTCACTTATCACTGTCACATCTGGACCTAATTAACTGAGATAAACAAGGGATTACTATAATCTTTATCTTTAATGATGGTCACAACAGTCAAGCTTTTGAGACCAAAAGAGCGGCCAATATTGGAGTTCATGGATCCTGTTTAGGCACATACGGCATTCTTGGTGGAAGAATGTAAAAAACATTGGTGATCCCTAATGTAGCCAGTACCACATTTAAAAATGTATACTGCATGTATGTGATCAGTAACGGTATCGGTATAAGCCGGTTTCACTCATGGATTATCGGGATCGGTATCGGCAGCAGAAAACCCTGATCGGAACATCAATAATTGTCACAATACCTGGAATGCCCACTCCAACAACCAGAGTGCTCAGGCTGGAGTAAAAACGGACATAGTTGGCATATCTGTTGTTGCTGGTCATCATCACCCGCCAGTACCAGCTCTCTTTCCCCGCCTCTGGTTTTGGGTCACGACCCCAGGCTCCATACTTGTAGGAGCCAGGATACTCTCCAGCTGAGTAGACCTCAGGCCCGGTAATGTTCACAAACCTGCCATGGGGACACAAACCTATAGAAAAAAAACAACATTTCAACGTTTTCGATACAACACTTTGTAACTCTGCATTCTTATTTCTGTCCTAATGCAAATATGGACCACTTTTTATTTTAATCAGTTTTTCTTTCCTTTTTATAAATGATTGGTTGTTCCCCAGTGTGATGATTATAGGTTGGCACCCAATATGTATGGTGTTAATTGTGGTTAATTGTGTTACTTGTGGTGGAAATCAGCAATTATGGTAAATTCCGGTGTATACGCCTAAACTTTTTCTTAAATTTTGAACCATGTGGCTTATACAGTGGTGCAGCTAAGTTATGGCAAAATTGTAATCTTGTGACGTTTCCTTTACTTCAGAACTGCTTCTAACAGGAGCCAATCATGACCTATCACATCATGAGCAATCACAACAATCTTGTCAACTCATTGGAAATTGCAGGAGATCATTAAAAAATAACGGTATAACAGTCTGACGCACGGTGTCATCCTTTAATGAACGCTAACACACTAAATCCATCACACAGCAACTTAACACTCAAATATTTACCTGAAAAATGTACAAACATGATTTTAAACGATGATTTCACATTGAAGTGAAAGTTTTCCCATTAGGCTTTGCGTGGCAGAATTGCCACATCATCCACCATTTTCTATTCTTTCAATGATCCAATGAAAGGGTTTGCAAACCAAATGCATCATAAATTTAAAACTTATGACACATTAGTGTTAAGTTACTGTCTGATGAGTTTAATGTTGTTTGCAAGATGAAGCGGTGAGTAAGACTGTTATATAGTATTGAGTAATGACCTCCTGTAGTTTCCAATGGGTTGACAAATGCGTTTTTTTATAGCTCATGATTGGCTCCTGTCAATTATCTTCCATATGTAGTTGTAATTGCATGGGTAACAAAATCTTCTTTAATCACAAGACAAGCGTTACAGTTTGTTGAAGATTTAGTAGCAATGTGTGCCGAGGCTGACATTCAATTAGAATAGTTAGCTAGCTTCTTACCAATAAATAAATGTGCTTTACAATTTGAGACAAGTGTATTTCATTATACCGCTTAAGGTTTGTAGCTTTTTATACAATACTCCACTGAATAAATATGTTATATCGTTTTATATCGTCATAGTGTGTGATACATCCCCAATATATGCTAAGGTCCTTTGTTACTGGTACGTTTTGGTTGTTATTTGTATTACTGTTTCTCTGTTGTTGTCGTCTTCTTCTTTGACTCCCTTGTTGCTCCATTCCTACTTTGTGTTGTTTTCTCGACCTTAAGCTCTTTTGGACTCTCATGATTTATAATTAAGTACTTTATAGATTTTATTCTCAGCTGTTTGTTGCTTTTTGTTTTCACTTGGTTTTCTTGCTGGAAAAACAAAATTCCTGCACCCCTCGGATATGCTCTGCAGTGACAGAAATATTATTGACATTATGGTTTGAAGTGTTAGCGTGGTGAGTGTACCGTGTGGAGGCGGTGTGGGCTGCGTGTTGAGTTCATGTTCTCCCTTGCACTCGTGCAGGGCTCTCTTCAGGCGCTGGTTGTCTTGTCGTTTCTTCTCCACCTGAAAGGTGTCATACAGCTCCAAGTCCTGCAGCTCCGCTCTCAGGTTCGTCAACTGATACAGCAGAGAAAAAATATATCACTGATTACACTTGGGAGCATGAGAATTTGGTGCCTGAGATATTAAAACTGTTTTAGGGCTAGTTTTTGTATTGTTTTATATTGAAATGAATACTTGAAATGCATTCAAAACAGCATGTATCAGTAGTAGTGTGTATAAACTAACGAGCCTTGCCTTAAAAACTTGCTTGCTATTTTGATTCTAGTTCCATCAGTTTATCTCCAGCAACTCTGGTTGACATATAGCCTATAATTTCTTGCCTGCACATATCAATCAAGGTGGATAAGCCAGCATCACAGCGATAGGTTTCTTTCTTAGGGACATAGTTATAGTTATAGTTATAGTTATAGTTATAGTTATAGTTATAGTTATAGTTATAGTTATAGTTATAGTTATAGTTATAGTTATAGTTAGGTAGCACACTCAAGATGTTCTTTTCTGTCTCACTGATGAACACACTTGCCCTTATCCCTTGCTCACGGATCATCAGGCAGAACACGGTGTGGCTGCATTCACAGACTTGCGGTGAGTGGATATTTCAAATTCTTTTGGAAAACATGCATTCCCCCCACTTCGGTGTTAAAAAAATCACAGAGCTTGGCGTGGGAGCTGCAACAAGGATGCTGAAGAGCTGCACGGAGCCGACCACTAGTGTGAAAACAAAAGAATCTAAACAAATGCACAAATGGAGGAAAACCAATTGTCAACAAACTGACAAAGGTTGTAAAGGCCATTCTCCAGATGTCTCAGGCAAAAATAAATGTACAAGCAAAAGTTTGGGTTTTAATTTTGCAATGTCGACAGCCGCTGATGTCTGCCAGAGATTGGAGGGGGATATCCGTAATTATACACTGAGGGCGCTGGAGGCCGTAACTGTTGAATATGTAAAAAAAAAAAAAAGACAGTTGGAGGGTAGATTATACATAAGTAGATATGGATTTTTGATTGTTGTGTTAGATCATACACTAGACCCAATTTAAACTAAAATGCATGTTTATTGCAGTAGGAAGCAACAAGGTTGATAAGATACGGTTAGCTCTTGCATTCCAAGTAAATAATGAACTTAAATTTACAGTTAATTGGATTCTTTGTTTATCAAAGAGTGGTCTAAAAAGTTCATACAATGGACTATAATCATGGTTGCAAGCCCCCATTAAACCACAAGAAAAAACGCACCTGTTTGGCAGAGTCAGTGGAAAGGTGCTGGTATCCTTGGGTGGTTCTCTTCAGCCTGTCAACATACTCCTTGATCTCCTTCAGCTCGTTCTCGATCACCTGCAGACTGACAACTCCATAAAGATCGCCATCATCCTCCTTCTCCAAGATCAACACGTCTTCTAGCAGTTGAGGCAAACGATGTTCCAAACCAAGCAGCAGGCGTTCAATTTCCTGAGCCTGAGACCAAGAGTAGGTCACATAGGCATGTCGGACCAATTTAAGCATATTCCATTGTATTATAGTATATATTATGGCATTATAGATCTTACAATATGAAGCAAATAACTCACCTTCTGTGGGGTGACGTCGTGATTGCATTGTGACACATCGTCATTCACTGAGCTTAGGGTGTCATGAGGGAATGCCTTCTCTTTGTTAGTCAGTGCGCATGAACAGCGATTTTGTTGACTCTGCTGACAAAACATTGATACAAGTTTCAAAAACATGAAATATATCAGTAATAACGCAAACTAGTATGCTTAATAATGTGTCTCACCTGTTGTGTGAAGTTGAACAGGGAACACAGCAGAAGGACAGTGTAGAACTTCATGACGGCTTACAGTTGAATGAAGAATGCAAGGGGACTCTGGATGCACATTTTTGTTTTTTGCATCAATGTGAACATGGTCACTTCCACCTTTTGCTTTCGATTTTGGAAAACCGGAATTGCTTTGCTTTTGACATAAAAAGGGAACTGTGAATCCACATGAACAAAAAACAGGAAGAATCTCACAGCACATATTTCAGGACATTGCCTCATTTAAAGTACGACACTGCACAAAAAGATCTGCAGGCTGCAATAGTGGTAGCCATGGCTTTTGTGATTGGAGATGAAAGGCATTTATGTAATGTAATGTTGTTCTTTATTTAATTAGGACAGTATGTATTAATCAACACATACATTTCATCTGTCATATAAAACTTACAAGATCAGTTACAGTAACCATAAAACAGATTATTAGACAATATAGTAGGTAGTTATCAGCTTGGAATGGACATTACCCATGAGCATAAGACTGGTTTGCCTTCAACCACCGCGTTAGTGCTTTAGTTTTCTTGAAGGCTAGGTAATAACAAATTCTAACATAAGCTGGTAGTGCATTCCATGACTGTGTGACTCTGATAGAAACAACCATTTTACAAAATGTTGTCTTACGTCGCTGTATGCTACAGTCACCCCTTTTTATTGATCTAGTGCTGGCTCGATAGTTTTCTTCTGTATAAAAGCCTTTAATGGTGGAGGGGCAAGACCGTTCAGAACCTTGGAGACAAGACAGACGTCCAAGAACATCTGATATTTGTCTAAGTCCAACATATTATGCTTATCTTATTAAATATATTACAATAATGCAACTGAAAAGGTTTTCTATCTTAAACGTTTTCTGAAAGAGAGACTTGATGGGTTTTAATGTGTTGCATGTGACCAAGTTGTATAGCAAAAGGTTATATGAGTGAAAATCAGTGCATGCATATTCTTTCACCATTAACTAAAACAAATGCTTGTTGGTCATCAGCTTTATGTCATAGAAAAAAAACATAGTTTTCTTTGTTTTAAGATGTAAACAAGACTTTTGGAGCCAATGGGACACTGGCACCAGGAAGTATTGCAGCAGTGTCCTGTTTAGTTTTTGAATGAGTATACAACACTCTATCATCTGCGCATAATTGTATTTTTATATTCAAACACACATCTGGGAAGCGATTGACATAAACACTGAATAAGATGGGGCCTAGTGTTGAGCCTTGTGGAACTCCAGTCAGGTATAAGATAAGTTGACTGAAAATTTCCTATTTGTGTGGCTTTCTAGCTACTAGATGTGACTGCATCAGAATTTATTAAAGCTGTTTTAAAGCACTGTCCTTCAATAGTGTTTGTATATCGCTATTTATCCAGGGAAGGTTTTTATTCTATGTTGTTTGATTTTGCCTGTTTTTGTAAAATTAGCTAGTGTTTCATTTACATTTTCTATAAAGCTGTTAGAGCTAGCATAAATTTCCTAATTTTACAGAACATTAGACCAATCCAATAGTTGCAATTCAATTTTCAAATTGTATTGCTCACTTATCATCGGTATCAGTGATAATTTGACTGCTGTATAGTTTATGCTCCCTGCTGACATACAGTATCTTATTAAAAGCCCTCACATTACAGCAACAATTTTATTGTAAAGAACACTATTTTAAAAAGCCATTTCTGTAGCGTGTATCTATCTGGTTTGGCTGCGGGACTCACCTCATCCTTAAATGACCCAAATTGCACACATTTTTGAACTTTTCTTCTCTTCTGTTTTCTGAAAAGGCAATTCAGTTTCAATTTGAGGTAGTGCAAAATAACAGCACAAAACAAGCTTAATGAACGTTTACAGGCAAGTACTTTCTAAGACTCAACAAAGATGGCTTCCCACCTCACTCAAAAATCTGGTCAAATAGTCTCATTTGTTTGTGCTGTTTAATGCAGGTAAAATTAATGTTTGTACTGCTTTCGTTTTTGAATTATTACAGTTTATAACATCGGTCAACCAAAGGTCAGTAACCAGCCCCCCAACATTGAACCAAAGTGGTGTTATTTCCTTTGTGCTGTTGTGTGCAGGTAAAATGTTGAGTTATTAACATTTAAGTTTTGTCCTATTACATAACCAGCCCCCCAACATGCTCCAAATTTAACCAAAGTGGTGTCATTGTTTTGCTGCTCGTTTTGTGCTGTTTTGTTGTTTGTTTGTTATTTTTAAGAAAGTGATGCAAATGTCCTGGTTTTCTTTGTTTTTCATTGGGCAATTAAAATAAGGCACTCTCCTGCAAATGACCCAAGAGGATTGTTGACAAAAGGCAGCAAAAGTCCCCAAAAATCTAAACATATGCACTCCTCTGATGCTTGCAGTCTTTCAACTGAGGACATGCATAAAGGTAGTTGAAATTCCCAAGATTTTGCAACCTTACAGGCCGCATTTTCCCCCTGAGGTACAATCTGAAACTTAACAAACATTTACCCTCAGCTTCTTGTGTTGTTCCGAAAAACAAGGAACAGAGCAACAAATAACACACTCAAGAACGAAACAAGGAACTTACGTTGTTATATCAAGAAATGTAGGAAGTTATGGCTTGCCAATCTATTATGAAATTGCATTCTCTTCCCTTTCCAGGTTTCACATCCATGTTTTTAATTTTTCTCATGCTGACTCAACAGGTTCTGGAAAAAATTAGTTTGGCAAAAAATATGTAAGACATGTAGGAGGGTGTATAACAGCATTATTGGTACAGCTTTACTCTTTGTTGGTTCAATCTTCATTCCTTCAGCTTTCAACATGTTGCTTATGCTGCTGCTACTTGCATCCACAGTGAGTAACATTTCCTACTGACTATACGTATGGCTATAGCATCTGCACTTTTTTATGTATATTGCATTCGCAAGTCAAACATTGTGTGAATGTTAGGTGTGTAAACATACTGTACTGTATTCAAAATTGTATTTTTTGGTATGGAACATTCTGTTTGGTACAGACGACAATTTCAAAGTACAATTTCCCATACTGTACACATTGAGTGAGGGACAGGAAGAGTCCGCTCATTCATCACTGTATTATAAAAACACAATTAACATAAAGCTCCTGTCACTTACGAATTGATGTTTTACAGAAGAAGTACGTGGGGCAAAAATCCACGTGGTTATATGAACAACTTTTCAAGATGAGACAAGATATGCCTTTATTAGTCCCACAAGGGGAAACTAGTTCTAAAGTCAAACTAGTTCAAACTAGTTCTTTTTATAGTGCAGACACTTTGTTGACTTTTTTGTTTCATGACAGGTTGACGGCCAGGTCCAGCATGTTTCAGGCCATATGAACAATGGCTCGTGTACATGCGAAGTCAACACCAGCATGTGGCTCTTCCCTGCTGTGAAGTATGAGGCCACACTGCAGAAGGTTGAGTCTTGTGAGGATTCCCTGAAACTACTACAAAAACAGGTAATGTTAAACCATCACTATCATATAATACAGATGACAGTTTTACCTTTAGGCCATGTCCACACCCATAGAATGTTTTAAAAACAGATATTTTTCTATGCGTCGATGTGTAACAGGCCATCAATCATGGGTAGTTTTTGTTTCTTTTAGGTGCACATATCCCACCGGCGTCTCCCTGAGATTCAGGCAGTGATAAACAACATAACAGCTCGGCTGGAATCTTACCAGTACCTACATTATAAGGGCCTGTATTCGACTCTGCATCTGCATCCGCTGGCAGAGGAACTCAGCAAGCTGGAGGATGCCATTAATACCATGTCCACTCAGTTGAACGACGACAAAACTGAGAAACTTTCCAAAGAGGTACACCATATGATATATGTTTCAGATCATCAAACAAATTTAAATAGTAGTCAGTGACAACACAATTGAACAAAAATGCATTTTTTAAGAGCAGTTTTTATTCATAAAGGGAGAAAAAAATACAAACCTTCATGGCCCTGTGTGGAAAAAGTGATTGCCTCCTCATTTAGACATAATTTAACTGAGATTTGTCAGTCTGGAAAAGGTAATAAAGGCATTTTTTAAGCTTTGGGACTCCAGCAAGCTACAGGGAGCACCATTATCTGCAAATGGCGAATGGTTCACATTAGTGAACCTTCCCGGAGTGGCTGGCCCAAGAGCACAGCAACGACTCGTCCAAAAGGTCACAAAAGACTCCACAACAACATCCAAAGAACTGCAAATGTTGTATTATCATGTTCAACGATGCCAGAGTTTCTGATAATGAGGTTTGATCATTTGTAAGTGAGCCCTGAAAGACGTTTGGGATGGCTCTGAACGCTCGGTTTCAGAGAGTTTTTTCAAACACTGTCTCCCTGTGATGTCACAGTGAGCGGGACTTCCTTATTTGGGCGTGAACAAGGGATTGCTGTATTTACAGACCATTTTGGAAATCCAAGGAAATACAGCTGGAATAGGTGCACATTCTGAAAGATCTAGAAAGCTTTATGTGTGTGTTATCGTGTTTAGCTGCTCTATTGGATTTCAAAACTCAATACAAAAGGTCGAAAAAGAGCATAATAGGTTCCCTTTAAAATGTTTCTCAGGATCTCGCAAAAGTTCTTCAGATGTTATTTTTTGGAGTTTATTTAACATTATCTACTGAAGCGGGTTCCACTGTACGTTATTGTTGCACTCTTTTCATAGGTCAGTAAACTGCGAAGAGATGTCAACCAGATGGATATGGCCAACACAATTAACATGAAGACTGTGAAAGAGAAACTGCGCAAACTGAAGAACAGTGCTGTCTCTTGCTTGTCAATCCCCAAAGATTTCAAAGGTATGTTGTTCTTTGGTGTGTCTGTGTGTGTTATGTATTGTGTTTGTTCAGATTATTACAAATCTTACGGAATACCTCTTAAAAAGAAATGGGAATATTTTACATTAACAAAGTTACATTAATCTATTATCTATTATCATCTATTAGCAAGCAGATATCTTTATCTAATGCAAACATGTACTTTGGATTCATCACACTCACCTCCTTGTTTCCAGGTCAGCACAGGTATTGCCTCAAGGGCCTAATCACCAACATCAGCCAACCAGTCACAACTAAAGTCAGCCCATACGGGAAGAACATCATTTCTGGATCATGGGGCCAGCAGGCTCAAAGGGACAGCGAAGCCCTGAAAACCGCCTTCTGGATTCTGCCTTTGCTCAACGGCCATTTTTTTGGAAACACCCTGCGAGTATATCAATCATATGAAGACTTCATGGCCTCCACTCATCACCAAGATTTCATCTTGGCTCCATCCACCACCCATCCTAATGCCATTGAAGGTCCTAGTGCTGTCCTGTACGGAGAGGCTCTGTACTATCATTGCTATGGCTCTGCAGATATCTGTCGCTATGATCTGAACAGCAAGGCTGTAACAAGGGTCACACTTCCCGGCATCACTCAGGGATTCTTCAACAAATTCCCTTACTGTTATATTGATTGTCGTGCCAGAACTGATGTGGATGTGGAAGTAGATGAGACAGGCCTGTGGGCCCTGTATGCCACGGCTGGTAGCCATGGTAATATAGTGGCAAGCAGACTCTCTTGGGACAGTGAAGCCGAAACGCTCAGTGTCACTCAGACGTGGGAAACAAGGCTGTTCAAGAGGGCGGTAACCAATGCTTTCATGGTGTGTGGCGTGCTTTATGCTACTCGCTTTTTGGATGATCACCGTGAAGAGGTGTTCTATGCATTTGACACAGCAACTGGCAAAGAGGACAACACGTTGTCATTGCCGCTTGAGAAGATCACTGATGGAGTTGCCAGTCTGAGCTTCAACCCCATCAACAGGCGGCTCTACTTGTACAACGATGGGTATCTTCTCGCCTATCAAACCCACTTCTGAACGGAAATTAATGAAAATCTGAAGCAGTTCTAAACATTATCCCGAGTTATGATAAATCAGTTGTTTGGGATTTGTTGGTTGTCATTAGAGTGATGGTTGTAAACTATCCAAATGTATCTTTTCCTATATTTTTTATTGTTTTCTTCAACTCTGAAAAATAGCTACTTTTGAAAAAAAATATTTTGACTTCAACTATTTTATTCACAGAAAGTTTTGTTATTAAAATTGCTTGAGCATCAGTGTGTACTTTGTGCATTTGTATTGGATGGGCACACACATTTTTTAATGGGAAAAACAAAGTAGTTTGAGATGAATGACAGCCTATGAGCAGCATATGATCCTTGTGGCTTCCACAAAAACAAAAGCTAAAAGCCTAATAAAATATCGTTGTAAATTTGCAGTCTGACCTTTCAACATATTCTTATTCTCTTGGTCCCTACGTTAGAAAAACACATTTTTGGCTTCAAGGTGTCTTGGTAGATAGATTTACTCAAGAAAAACTAAATGTTATGTAGCAAAAAAAAACTTTGAGGTTTTTACTCAATAGGGCAGCCAGAATAAGGATGGCGTGTATTTTCACTTGTTATACTTCCTGTGTTGTTCTGTTCAGTTCTCGGTTTGCTTTACATTTCTATTTACACGCACCTGTTGCTAATTTGTTTTTATTCAGTTCATCCGGTGGTGTGTTTGGTTTGTGGGTGCATGGAATGTATTTGTTTGATCCCTGCTTGCCATATCGTTGTTGTCTGCTTTGCTTCTGTTTTTGATATACACCTGCTGCTAGCTTACCTTCTAATGGCCACAGAAGTGTCAGATTCAAACTCCTGTGACACTTGTAAAAACACTTAAATACAGAAATACAGAAGAGACAGACAACAATATTCAAAGTTACTCGCAGGGAGGAGAGTGAAACCACATACCCAGTGACATGCCGCTCCACTCTGAATATGCAGTTCACACTCCTCTCTTTTTATTCCCTTTCGGGGGTCCCTACTACATGGTCGTGCAACTCTAAAGGGGGGGTGGAGAAGGCAGTTGCACGAGCTGTCTTTGTTTGTCTATGAGTGTATGTATATGTGAGAGCAATTACTTCTAATGTTTTATGAGTTCTTATCTTGGCACATTCTTGTAGGATTAACATGAGCATCTGCAGGGTTGCTGTTGGCGCATCCAGGCACCTCCAGGACCTGGGGGTCACTGGGGGTCTCTGATCAGGGTCACGGGAACATTCCTTCTTCAGCACATTCAAACACTTTCTATTGTCTAAGCAAATGGATATAAGGGTGATAACTAACAAAATAATAATTGTGTCTACATTTTATTCTAACAAGAAGTCCATCAGCAGAGGTCGTGGGGTCCATAGGCGCGTCACTATATTTCAAGACTCAGCTGTAGGAAAACTGCTGTCATGGTCTAGGTACAGGGGAACATTTACAGGAGTTGTACACATGCCATGTATACGTCATCATTGTCGTCATTCATCCTCACCATCAGCAAAGGGCTACTGCGGTGAGAGGTCACGCCTTCAGAGGGCGTGTATTTAAGAAGACTCATCCGGCGCGCCGGGGTGGTTGGTGGGAAAAAAGCCAGTGACGTCACACGCCGACGGGATCCTGAGAGCCGGCGTTGTAGCCACGAGGACCAATCTGTCAAGCGACCATCTGATGGGATTTCCTTTTCCCTTCGCTCGTGCTTGAGCTTTTGGAATTTACTCAAGGTTCCGGACCCAGGGATTAACGCCAGGTGGATTGACAGGTGATGCGCATCCGTGAGTGGAACTGCGGCTTTCACCTCTAGTCTTGAAGACTAACTTTGGGACACTTTCGGGGTGGGGGGTAAACGTTTGGGATTAAGTTGGTGTTTCATGGTTGTCTTTGTTGGCGGGTGGGAAGTTTAGTTAGTTAGGTTGGAACATATGCGGGTTGGTTTGGCATCATTAAACTGGCATTGTGGAGGCAAACGAGCAGTTTCCTTTTCTTACAGCTGATATCCGCTCCCCCCGCGACCTTCTTGTTTGCGTTGTAGCCTCGTTACCTCTATAGGAGGTTGTGATCTTACAACCTTTTCTGCTCTATGGCTAAGAAAAAATATATCCTTTTTACCTGTTCTGGGTCTTGACTTTGCATCCTGAGGTCATCGCCAAGAAATTACCATACTGTAATATCTGTGACTTTGTGTGTTTGGGCCTTTAAGAGGGCGGGGCTTGGAAAGTGACGGTGCCACGTCACAAGTGAGAGAGTGAGACTGGGTGTGACGCTAGGTGAGTGAGAGTCGGGAGAGAGCGCTAGCGAGGAGCGAATGGCGTGCGTGTGTTGGCGTGGGTTGTGGCCCACAGCAGCCCAGGTGTGAGTGAACTGTTGACCGCTATTAATAAAGCGATTGAAGTGCATCGGCGACGTGAGTGTCTTCCT
This sequence comes from Doryrhamphus excisus, assembly GCF_030265055.1. Lineage (NCBI taxonomy): Eukaryota > Metazoa > Chordata > Actinopteri > Syngnathiformes > Syngnathidae > Doryrhamphus > Doryrhamphus excisus. The sequence continues at coordinate 6,595,898 of NC_080486.1, forward strand.
GACCACAACCAGGGGCATTGCAATACATATAAGTATGTGACATTACTATTACAAATTAGACTATGATCCATTAAACATTGAACATCTAATGCGAATGTGAACTCATATATGTTTCTGCTGTGGCCTGAGCAGTAACCATGGTGATGATGCAATGCAAATTCAAATGTAAGGCATTCAGAAAACATTTTCAAAGATTTGACAATGTAATGTAGTATTCTACAGAGGTCACCCAGTGTCAGTAATGTTATTGTAATGGTGGGTGAGACACAAGCACCAGACTTGATCGCCGGACCAACAGGCTTTTATTGCAGCTATTAATGGCCTCACAACAGGCACAATAATCCCTAACACTGGCTACTGTTGTAGTCGTAACTTACGCCAAGATAAAACTCAACTCTCAACCCCAACGTTACTTCCTGCCCCTCACTGAACTCCCCTAGCACTGGAACCTACTTATTGAAAAACACATGAGCATAAGATTTATTTATAGTCTTATTTTCTGTTATTATGTCTACTAATACGAGGACATTAGAGTGGTATTTAATGTCAACAGACTAATCTAATCTAATGTAAAGTCAGCCCATACAGTCATACAGTCAGCCCAAATCTAATGTAAAATATATATATATATTTAGAAAGTCATAAGCAGGTTTTGTTTTCTAATGAAGAAATTCTATTTTGTTCATCACTAGAACTAATTACCGTAATTTTCAGACTATGAAACACTACTTTTTTCCACACAAACATCCAAGTAATATATGGATATTTACAGGCAAACAAGCTGGTACTACTCAGCATTTATGTTGATGTGTAGTTATGTGAAATGGATTTCAGTAGAAATTCAGTAGGTTTATTTATATTAAAAGAACTATATTTCCCATGATGCTTACAATGCAAATTCATGTCTCATCACCGGAGCTAACAAGTGATGCTGGGAAAACTAAGTGGAGGTAAGACTGCAAGGTTTATAGTGTGCGCAAAGCCCTTAATGCGCGGTTCTAATCCAGTTTATAGACGGTGCGGCCTATATTTATTTACAAAAAAAAGTCTTTTTACATTTAGTGGGTGCAACTTATGTTCAGGTGCTGTCAGTAACCTGGAATTTATGGCAAACCCAATAAACAAGGGATACTGTATTTACTGGGCTTTAGATAATAACCTCCCAAGTCAGCGACTGTATGTGTCGAACCTCCTCAACATTAAAAAAAAATAAATAACAAATTAACAGAAGATACGTTTCTATACAACTTTGTCATATAAAGTTCGCTTTTTGATCCCTCTGTCTCAAGCTCTGTCTGCTTTGTAACCAAACCCCCACTTTACTTTGTATTCCAGCAATTTAGATATATGGTCATTTCAAAACAGAATCACAAATACTGTCACCAGCAACAGCTTCAGTGTTTCATTAAATAATAAACAAACGTTGCGTAGGCTGGATTAAAAAGCCCAATGGGTTATGTCTTTTCCATGCCTGGTTCTCCACTTAGAAGCTTGAATTTGAACTATTAAATACTTGGTAAAAGTGCGTTGACTTATTGAAAATGTTAATGATGGCTCCTATTACTGAAAACTCATTAACTAAAAACAATTCATCTTTTATAATGGGGGGGTTAATGACCCTTAATTAAAGGCCACCATGCAATCAAGGCTCAAGGCGTATTGTCACGTTTGCGCATGTCGGCGTAGCGATGCAACCCCAGGATGCAGAGATGAGGACCAAGTGCAGGTAAAGTTAAAAAGTTTTTATTATGCTAATGCAAGTAGCAAAAAGGATTTAGGCAAATATAACTGGCATAAAATACACATGCACGTCAAAGGCTCCATGCACCAACAACAGAAGAAGCACCCGGCTGAATAAATAAAAATAAAATCAACAATTACTACCAGGTGCGCATAAGAGGGAACGTAAGAGCAGCAGAAAACAGAACAGACCAACACAGGAAATATTACAAAATAAGAGCACAAAACCAAGAACTAACGCTTACAAAGTGAAACAAAACAAACTGTCACACAGGCAACAACGCAGATTGTGACACGTATACTGACATGGAAAAAAGTTACTTGGGGGGCTATATAAACGATTATACCTTTGTTCCTGACCAACAAAACTGCAAACACAAGTTTAACTAGATGATGCAATGTAATTGTGAAAGGCTGAGGTGAAACTCAAAGGTTTTGAAAATGTACGAAAATGAACACATGAGCCATTCGGAAGCTGAAGCTCGACTCCAGTGCTGTGGAAATATGTCAAAACGTAGAATGAAAGTAGGAGTAAATTGGTAGTTGGAGCTCAAACCAGGAATTGAGCTCACCGTCTCTGGGTCTGGATCCAAACACTTTACCAGCCATGCTATACGACTTTTACTGACTTGGCACAATTGGGGTAGCAGTAGACAATGTCCTGTTGTAGTAGCTTTTTGGTTAGACAAACAAAGACAAACTTAAAACTGTTTTTTTTTTCTTCAAAGAAACGAGCGCATTTTTATTTAAAGGGGACCTATTATGCTTTTCCCACTTTTCTGACCTATAAATGTAGTTAGACTGTTCTATTATCGCATTAAAAGATGCCAGAGTTTCAGATAATGAGGTTTGCACATTTAGAAGTGAGTCCTGAAAGAAGTTTGGGATGGCTCAAAATGCTGAGTTTCAGAGAGTTTTTTCAAACACTGGCTCCCTGGGATGTCACAGTGAAGGCCTTAGATGGCCGGTCTGCGCCCAATCATGGTGCAGTGGTCGTGCCCAGAGGCGGGCCGTGGGTGGAATAAATTTAAAAAGACAGTTTTGGGAAGCCAGGAAATACAGCTGGAATAGGTGCAAATTCTGGAAGATCTGGAAAGCTTTCCATGAAGGACATCGTTTGAAGCTGCTCTATAGGAGTCCCAACTCAATACAAATGGCTGAAAAATGACCATAATAGGCCCCCTTTACCTTAAAAAGGACAGAATCCCGCCTTCCTCACCAGTGTGTCCAGGTGTGTGGTGTCCTTCTTGACGCTGCTCCCCCAGCACACTACTGCATCCAGGGAGACACTATCTACCATGCAACATAATGTTTAATATCACCCACTGCAACGGAAATGTCTCTGTTGCATGATATACAATGATTAATTATAACATTTTACATGTGAGGATGGTAACACCGTAAAGCTTACAGTATTTATATTTATCCAAATACAAACCATAACTGCACCTGCTTTCCACTGATCCCAGTTGATCCTCTCTTTATGAATCCTGATCCTCATTATTACTGTCTCCCAACAATGTCATAATGTTGGATTATTTAGGCTTTCCTGTTCTCTCATTTGTAAAATAAACAAACCTCAGTTCTCCATCACTGATGGTTTTCAACTGGGTAGTTTAATGGCTTTGGTCCGTTTTTTTCCCCCACATCCAGAAATCCAAGTAAACAACTGCAAAACCTGGGTAAATGGATTTGCGGTTTACAAAGCCTCAGCCTGAAAAAAATATATTAGATGTTGACTAAATACTGTAGTTTTGTCAGTTTGCCAAAAAATACCCACAACCCTAGTGAGGATAAGCTACACAGAAAATGAGTGACCTCATGACCTCATGAGCTTTGGGTCATGACCGAAAGAATGAGATCGCGGATACAGGCGGCTGAAATGAGTTTCCTCCGTAGGGTGGCTGGACTCTGGACCCTAAGAGATAGGGTGAGGAGCTCAGTCATCCGGGAGGGGCTCAGAGTAGAGCCGCTTCTCCTCCACATCGAGAGGAGTCAGTTGAGGTGGTTGGGCATCTAGTCCGGATGCCTCCCGGACACCTCCCTGGTGAGGTGTTCCAGGCATGTCCAGCCGGGAAAAGGCCCCGGCGCAGACCTAGGACACGCTGGAGTCTCACAACTGGCCTGGGAACGCCTTGGTGGAGGTAGAGAAGGTGGCCTGGGACCGGGAAGTCTGGGCTTCCCTACTGAGACTGCTGCCCCCTAATAACATCACAAAAATAAAGTGATTCTGCTGGTAGTTAGGCCAACAGAGAAGGCCTCGCTGACCATGACTGCATATCTGTATTGTAATAGCAATTATTTCACGAATAGTACCATATGTTTTTTCATCTCTGCCTCAGCAGCTGACCTGCTTTATTGGAATCTGTTGTTCAAATAGCGACACCCTGTGGCCACTTGGTATTAACACAGCCAGACTAAAGTAAAGTAATTGCATTTAAACATGACAGCAACAATTAGTTGTGACTCAAATGACAACAGTTACAACAATATATTTAATTTATGTTTCTGTTTATGCAAGAATATTGCTGGTTATGGTATCTTATATAAAAAAAGCCCAAAACCATACTGTAATATTGTAGTAAATATATAGTATCTAGTATATACAGTATGTATAGCCTTATATAGAGGCCAACTGGAAATCAATTAAAATATTTCCGTCATAGATAACTTGTAATTAATTGCAATTAATCACAGATACAAATACGTTTTTGACTATAATAAATACGGATGTAGGGGCGGCACGGCAGTCGAGAGGTTAGCGCGCAGACCTCACAGCTAGGAGACCAGGGTTCAATTCCATCCTCGGCCATCTCTGTGCGGAGTTTGCATGTTCTCCCCGTGCATGCATGGGTTTTCTCCGGGTACTCCGGTTTCCTCCCACATTCCAAAAACATGCTAGGTTAATTGGCAATTCCAAATTGTCCATAGGTATGAATAGGATATGAATTTGTCTATATGTGCACTGTGATTGGCTGGCGACCAGTCCAGGGTGTACCCCGCCTCTTGCCCGAAGACAGCTGGGATAGGCTCCAGCACCCCCCGCAACCCTCGTGAGGAAAAGCGGTAGAAAATGAATGAATTAATGAAGTACGGATGTAAATTTCTGCGTGGTCAACGATTTGATAGGCATCTCAATATACTGGTTAAGACTAAAAAAAAAAAAACGATATATTTGATCCGATCCGATTCAACTGTTTGTTGATCCATCCATCTTCTATGCCACTTATCCTCACCAGGGTCACAATCATGCTGGAGCCTATCTCAGCTGACTTCGGGCTAGAGGCGGGGTGCACCCTGGACTGGTCGCCAGTCAAACAAAATCATCTAAAAACATTATTTAAAATCATATAAGTTCACAGCCTAAAAAAAAGATGGACTGGCATAACTCTACGGAAACTGGTGTTCCGAGGTTGCCCGAGTGTTGCTAAACGAACTTTCCGTCCAGTTGTCTGGGGTTATAACTATAAACCTTGCATTTTGGACTGTCTGATTAAACCCACAAACAAAATACGACAGGTTTCTATTTGTGTTGTGGTACATATTATAAACACCTTATAACATGCTCAAGCTATTAAAAATAACTTTCATGTTGTTTCCTACTATATTGATGAAACAATGTGTTTATAATTCACGACCAAGTCAATGCCAATGCCTTAAAAGCTGTGGGGCCTTTGGTCAGTGGTGCACGCTGGTAGATTTAACTCTCCATCAGTGGAGAATTGTGGGCAAGGGACTAAGACAGGGCAGGCTGCAGGGTCGGTCTGCATCACACAGCAGAGTTACAATGCCATCTACTGTACAGCGTTGCAATGTGTTTATGAGGGAAGGCGAAAAGTTGTGGCTGTTACAGCCCAGTTTAAACATGGGCCTGACTTGGCTTTTTGATTGGTAGTCCTTCTGTAAAGTGAATCATATTTTTGTTGATGTCCACACCTCTTGTAGCACCATTCCATGTTCTTCCACTCCTTGTTGCCATGGAGAAAAAACATATTGGATCCACTTTCTGTATGTTTTGTTTACTTGATCACAAATGTGTGAAAAAATAATCAACAAGTCATAATCAATATCACCCCTCAAGTCTGTAAACGTTTCATTTAGAGGACGCATTTAATTGCTCACTCCATGTTTGACAAACTGTCTGGAAACTCACAAGCTTTTAAAATATATAAGCAAACCTATAAACTGTATTTACTGATCGGCCTTCATCTTCTCACCGTTGTCATGGAAACAGGTGTCATTCAAAGGACAGTCAGGTACCATCACTTTGATATGTGACTTGAGTCTACAAAGGACACATGACAATGAAGCTGTCGCCATGACAACAGAGCCTCCACTAATGATGTAAGTGAAGTGCTCTTGAAAGTGGAATTTTAAGGTTGAGTTGCGATTGATGTTCTTACTGAAGTTGTTTCAGGACATTTGGAAAGAAGAAAAACACAGTTGTTAGTGAACTAACACTGACTATTCTAATAGTACATTTTACCCATAAGAACCTAGTTCCAATTAAAAGCTTTTATATTTTTGGCACATTATTAGTAGGGCATGGCAAAGTGTAGTATCCAGTAGAGTCACACAGAATCTGAAACTTTATCATATACGTACCTTTCTCCAAATCACAAACATGTCTCTAGCCCCTTCAACATCAGAATGACACTTCCTCATATTTCAAACATAGTTGCAAATGGTGATTCATCATCACTAATTAATTTCAAAGCTGTGATTAATCGAATTAAAATTCTAATCATTTACCAATCATGTGATATCTGTAAAATATATCTGATCTATATCAATAGCTGATCAAGCTCTAAGTGCACGATATTAAGTTCTAAATGCAGTATTTTTATAATGTCTCATATTGAACTCACTAGTAAGATCTCATAGACTGGTCATATATTTCATCTCATATTTAATATTATCTTGCATACTGTATTTGTATATAACTCTGGATAAAATTGTTAATTTGTTAATACTTGGGTTGTTTATATTGTTTATTTTTTATATTGTATATTTTGTACTGCTTAACCAAGACCAAGACTGATTCAGAAGACCCATATGAACAAAAGCAAGAGGAGGAACCGTACCTAGCCCGGATGTGGGATACCTGGGCCTCACCCTGGAGCCAGGCCCGGGGGAGGGGCTCGCAGGCGAGCGCCTGGTGGTCCGGCCTTCACCCGTGGGGCCCGGCCGGGCCCAGCCCGAAGAAGCCACACAGGATCTCCCCCTCGTAGACCCACCACCTACGGGGGCAAGCATAAGGGTCCGGTGCATTGTGTGTTGGGTGGCGGTCAAGGGCGGGTGCCTGGGCGACCTGGTCTTCGGTGGCCAAATCTGGTTCTTGGGACATGGAACGTCACTCCACTGGTGGGAAAAGAACCTGAACTTGTGCGAGAGGTTGAGATATTCCGACTAGACATAGTCGGACTCACCTCGACCCACAGTTTGGGTTCTGGAACCAAACTCCTCGAGAGGGGCTGGACCTTGTTCTACTCTGGAGTTGCTGTAGGGGAGAGGCGGCGAGCTGGTGTGGGCTTATTAATAGCCCCCCGGCTTGGTGCCTCTGTGTTGGAGTCAGCCCCGGTGAACGAGAGGGTCATTTCCCTACGCCTTCGGGCTGAGGAAAGGGTCCTGACTGTCATTTGTGCGTACGCGCCAAATGGCAGTTCGGAGTACCTGGCCTTCTTGGAGACCATCAGGGGGGTGCTGGAGAGCACCCCAGCTGGTGACTCCGTCGTTCTACTGGGAGTCTTCAACACCCATGTGGGCAATGACAGTATGACCTGGAGGGGCGTGATTGGGAGGAACGGCCTCCCCGATCTGAACCCGTGCGGTGTGATGTTATTGGACTTGTGTGCGAACCACAGTTTGTCCATAGCTTACACCATGTTCGAACCTAGGGATGTCCATAAGTGCACTTGGCACCAGGACACCCTAGGCCGCAGGTCTATGATCGACTTTGTAGTCGTATCATCAAACCTGCGTCCGCATGTTCGAACTCTGCTCCTGCTCCTCAGAAAAGGGAAGCAGTGCCCGGTCCACACTGTTTACAGTGGAGACGGGGGCCTGCTGACCTCGACTGGGGATGTAGTCGGACAGTGGAAGGAATACTTTGAGGCCCTTCTCAATCCCACTGACATGCCTTCCATAGAGGAAGCAGAGTCTGAGGACACATACGTGGACAGTGCCATCACCGTGGCTGAGGTAGCTGGGGTGGTTAAAACGCTCCTCAGTGGCAAAGCTCTGGGGGTGGACGAGTTCCACCCAGAATTCCTCAAGGCTCTGGATGTTGAGGGACTGTCTTGGCTGGCACGTCTCTTCAACATTGCGTGGAAGTCGGGAACAGTACCTTTAGATTGGCAGACCAGGGTGGTGGTCCCCTTTTCAAGAAGGGTGACCAGAGGGTGTGTTCCAACTATAGGGGAATTACACTCCTCAGCCTCCCTGGGAAAGTCTATTCCAGGGTGCTGGAGAGAAGGGTACAAACTTTGGTCGAACATTTGTTACAAGAGGTCCAATGCGGTTTTCGTTTTTTCTGGACCAGCTCTGCACCTTCCTGAGGGTGTTCGAGGGTGCATGGGAGTTTGCCCAACCAGTCTACATGTGATTTGTGGACTTGGAAAAGGCATTTGACCGTGTCCCTCGTGGCGTCCTTTGGGGGGTGCTCCGGGAGTACAGGATTGGTGGCGAGCTACTACGTGCTATCCGGTCCTTGTACAAACGGGGCAGGAGTCTGGCTCGCATTGCCAGTAGTAAGTCGAGCCTGTTTCCGGTAAACGTTGGCCTCCGCCAAGGCTGCCCTTTTGTCACCGATTCTGTTCACAATTTTCTTCGACAGAATTTCTAGGTGCAGCCAAGGTGTTGAGGGAGTCCAGTTCGGGGGCCATAGAATCTCATCTCTGCTATTTGCAGATGGTGTGGTTCTTATGGCCTCTTCGGGCTGTGACCTTCAGCGTTTACTGGGACGGTTTGCATCTGAGTGTGAAGCGTCTGGGATGAGACTCAATACCTCCAAATCAGAGGCCATGAATCTCAGTCGGAAAAGGGTGGAGGGCTCCCTCCGGGTTGGGAATGAGGTCCTCGCCCTGAGTTTAAGTATCTCAGGGTCTTGTTCACAAGTGAGGGAAAGCGGGAGCGTGAGGTCGACAGACGGATTGGTGCATGACCTTTGGGTCATGACCGAAAGAATGAGATTGCGGATACAGGCGGCCGAAATGAGTTTCCTCCGTAGGGTAGCTGGACTCACCCTAAGAGATAGGGTGAGGAGCTCAGCCATCCGGGAGGAGCTCAGAGTAGAGCCGCTTCTCCTTCACATCGAGAGGAGTCAGTTGAGGTGGCTCGGGCATATAGTCCGGATGCCTCCCGGACGCCTCCCTGGTGAGGTGTTCCGGGCATGCCCAGCCGGGAAAAGGCCCCGGGACAGACCTAGGACATGCTGGAGGGACTATGTCTTACAGCTGGCCTGGGAACGCCTTGGTGTCCTCCTGGTGGAGCTGGAGGAGGTGTCTGGGCTTCCCTACTGAGACTGCTGCCCCCGCGACCCAGACCCGGATAAGCGGAGGAAAATGGATGGATGGATGGATGGTACTGCTTAACTGATTAAAACCGACCCGATATATATATATATGTATATATATATATATATATATATATGTATGTATATGTATATATATATATATATATATATATATATATGTGTGTGTGTGTGTGTGTGTGTGTGTGTATGTGTGTGTGTGTGTGTGTGTGTGTGTGTGTGTATGTGTATATATGTGTATGTGTGTATATGTATGTGTATATATATATATATATATGTGTGTGTATATGTGTGTATATATATGTGTATATATGTGTATGTGTGTATATGTATGTGTATATTTGTATGTATATGTATATGTGTGTATATATATGTGTGTATATATGTATATATGTGTGTATATATGTGTATATATATGTGTGTATATATGTATACATATGTGTGTATATATATATGTGTGTATGTGTATATATGTATATATATGTGTGTGTGTGTGTGTGTGTGTATATATGTATATATATGTGTGTATATATATATATGTGTATGTGTATATATGTATATATATATGTGTGTGTGTGTGTATATATGTATATATATATGTGTGTGTGTGTGTGTATATGTATATATATATGTGTGTGTGTATATGTATATATATATATGTGTGTGTGTATATATATGTATATATATATGTGTGTGTGCATATATGTATATATGTGTGTGTATATATGTATATATATATATGTGTGTGTGTATATATATATGTGTATATATGTATATGTATATATGTGTGTATATATGTATGTGTATATATGTATGTGTATATATGTGTGTGTATATATGTATGTGTATATATGTGTGTATATATGTATGTGTATATATGTGTGTATGTGTATATGTATATATGTATATATGTGTATATATATGTATATATGTATATGTGTATATATGTATGTATATGTGTATATGTATGTATGTGTATATGTATATATGTGTGTAAATATGTATATATGTGTGTATATATGTGTGTATATATGTATATGTGTGTATATATGTATATATGTGTATATGTATGTATATATGTGTGTATATGTATACATATATGTATATATATGTATATGCATGTATATATGTATATGTATGTATGTATATGCATGTATGTATGTATATGTTTGTTTGTATATTGTCGAGTGACCTGGAAAGACACCTCCTTCCAAGGGCCGGTAGGAGGAGGTATAATCCATAATTTGTACACCAGAGGTAGACAAAACCAAGATGTATGATTTATAGTTAGTTGTAATGATCAGGAAACAGGAAACAGTCCAACATGCTCATCTATCGCTTTTAGACAAGTAACTACATAACACACAAGTTAGTCGATACCTCGTGTCAGACATGTGCATTTATAGGGAACAACACACACACATACTTGCTTTACACCACCACAGGAACCCTTGCACAACTATCGCTTCGCTAGGCACTTTATTAATGTGTTGAATCAGATGCAGTAACGTGATGATTTATGAACAAATGTCCTATGGTCAAAGTTGTAACAACATGATATCTCATGGCTGTATGAAAGAAAAAGTAGGAATGTTATGAAACAATGTCATTAAACTGCCGTTATGAGCTCCAGTATCACAAAGCAGGGCAACGATCATCTAACTAGGCCAAAGGTCACAGGGGAAAATTCCCTTCCAGAGAAAAGGACCACCTTTTGGGCGGAGAAAGGCGGGAACTGGGAAAGTACCGGACTGAAAGTCACCTCCCTCTGGGAGGACCCATGGAGAAAGGGTGGAACAAGGGCAGGGCCTAATCAGAGCATAAAGAGAGTGACTTCTCAGTGCTCTTGGCTGGTTCCAGGCTGCCTAGCGAGAGGCAGCACTACAAGAAGCTCCCCGGCTCACCAAGAAGACTCAGGGGACAGCTATAATTGACCACCCGCACGATCTCAACTGCAAGAAGCCGAGGAAGAGAAGCCTCCTCAGGTCAGATGAACGCTGCACTCCACATAAGAAGAAAGTTCACTGGAACGTGGTTGTTCCGGTAACCGATAACCAACAGGTCCCTCTGATCGCTAACAGAGGAGCAAATAACCCTAGGTCCTTACCAAGAGCAACAATTCGTATCAGAGAGAGAGCAGCCTTAAAAGCAGAGGGTCCGGTGTCGCGCACAACCAACCCGTGGTTACTCTGGTCGTGCGTAGGCTCGGATGCAGCGGGGCCGCCTCTGCCCAAGCCGCGGCTGTTAATACCTGGGTGAGTCTCTCTCGCCCCTGACTAAGAGGCCCCTCCTTCACGCGAGCGGTCGTAACCCTTTAAACGGAGTAGTCAGGCAGGGAGGTGCGCCTGTTCCCCATAACACGAGGGGGAAGTAAGGGTCTTGCATCCCCTGGGTAACTAGGGATTTAAACACGTGGCGCCCAACGTGGGGCTCGGTTTGGCTGTTTAGTACAGAGGCCGAGCGCCAGAAGAACCCGAGTGTGAGTTTATAGGCGTTTTTCTTCCCAAAGCGGTTGTGAGCTCCACTAACATATTTGTGTTTAATACAACCCTGAGAACGTTGTGAGGCAGTCGCTCTTTGAGGGAACAAGTCCCTGGAAAAGATCAATGCCGGCGTGGCCAAGAAGGCAACGGCAGGAGGACAAAGACTCTTTCTCGCTAGGAGCTGGTGGACGGTCCGACCACCCTCGCCCGAGCGTTCAAGGAGACGTGCAGTCAGGGTGGTACAGAAGGACCAAAGAGGAGTGTGCTCACGGACGATAGCAGGAACAGAGTGACCCAATGGTTTTCCTGGGGCTCATCGCGTTCATCTATTGTCTGATCCAAGGACGCTTCCCGTGATTCTTGGGTGAAAACAGCTGAAGACAACGTTGGACGGAGCAACGTCAACGTAACCGTGTGAGCCACGGCTCATACGGAAAAAGAAAGGGAAAGCTAAAGCAAAGTGGCCGACCCAGAGTATCACGCTGTCGCTGAACCCGAAGGCCCTCAGCTGATACGAGACCTCTGTGGTCTCTGGTTGTGTACGAGCGATAGGTCCAGAAGAAAAGAGGCGCGGAGAAGGACTCAGCGTCGAGTAACCAGGTCGCTGCACTCCCTCCCTGACTCAAACCAGAACGAGAGGCTTGGGAGAGCAGCAACTCACCCCTACGACTACGAGAGATCGCTAGGAGCATCTCCGGAATAAAAGATGACAGAAGGAGGTACGAGGCCCAAGGTACGGGTGTCGTCTCCTCATCTGGTGGGACAACACAATACACCAACGCAGATCCTCCTATGGGGTGAAGGACTGCCCCGATGGGCGGACCGGGTACGACAGGAGTACGAAGGACTGAACCCGTCGACCGATCCGTGTATGCTCCCAGCGTTGCTGGAGCACCAACTACTAACAGAAGGAAGAGCGTTTGCACAGACCTTACGACCAAGCCCGGAAGGGGACCAGATGGTCATGGTGGTCAGTCACCCCACCAAGACACCAAGCAATGACAGCGAGACCCAACAGTAGCTGGCCTGGTGGAACGAGTTGCTGACGACCTGGACGGGAGGACCCATCACCCATCTGGTGAGCACCTCCGAGGGCTACGACAGCGTAGTAAAGATGTTAGCCAAGGAGGTGAAGGTCCAGCCGGACCTGATCAACATCAACACCAAAGCAATACCCAGACGCAAAGACCATCAGGAGATACTGCGGAAGTTAGGGGAATTGATGGCGGAGAAGAGGAGGAGATGGGAAGAGACCCAGGCGATCGGGGGGCTCGCGGAACTCGACTGGTCGGAGGACATGGAGGTCATGGATGCGTTACATCCCGGGCTCGAGCTACAAACCACCGAGGAAGCCGGACCAGCCTTGGGGAAACCGCAAACACCGGTCCCAGGGCCGGATGAGGGAAACCGTCCCATTTCGCTCAGCAGCACCGAGGACCAGGGAGCCGACCCAGCCAGATCCTGGACTCCCCTCCCCACACCACGTACCCCTGATCCGAGTCCAAGAGAAGAGACAGAGCAAAGAAAACAGCCCGAGCCGCCTGAACACGAGCGGAGAGGCAGAGAATCGGCAAGGCCGGTCCAAGCAGCGAGGGTGATAGACGCAGCAAGACCGACGGGAAGAGCACCACAGGGCCAACAAGCCAGGGTGGCAGGTCTAGCGGAACCAGTCCCGCCGACGGAGCAACCGCACAGGCACGTCTACCAGCCCGAGCTGGTGCAACACACCGAGCCTGCACAACCTACAAGACCAAGCCTGATAGGCCCGGTGCGGGTGGATGTGCCCCACCGCACAAGGGACCATACCCCTAAGAGGATGGATAAGACACCCAGGGGAGAGGAATCACACATACCAGACCTGAGCCCTCTACCCGCGGGGGTCTGGCCCTTGAGGCGGTATGGGGATAAAGCCTTGTACCAATACGTGGGGGACCTGAGGGACTTGACGGTGGATGCCTTGCTGGTCTTCACCGACGACCGTTACAAGCCCAGAAACAAGAAGTTCAAGTCCAACCTGAGAGACCTGATGGGAAGCGATTATCGAGACGAAGTGAAACAAGAGCTACAGAAGCGGATAAGTCAAGGAACAAGGATAAACCTGATGGCAAACAGTGGAGGCATAAGCCGCTACTGGCTAACCCTGCACGTCCCTATTAGGGAGTACGAAGGAAAGCATGACATAGAAGGATACCAGAAAGAGATGGCAAAACGACTGGAAGAGGGGATCCAAGGAGCCATTGACCGAGGTGCTCGGCGGCTTGTCATGTACATGGACGGCTTACGTTCTCAGCCCTCACATGGCTGGAAGCCCGTCTGGCTGCTGAAGTGGCAGGCCAGGTGTGCCTCGAACGGAGCCATCTGATACCAGCAGGGACAGAGATCATCGTAGCTTCCTCCCCAAAGCAGAACGAGGAGAGGCTGGCTGCAGCTCTGGCTGGTTCAACCCAGACGACCCCTCAGAAGCAGTGGCCATCCGAAGCAGTGTCAACCCCGAAGCTTCGGCCAGGGAGAACCCCAGAGGGAGTCCCAGTGTGCAACACTGGCCCACAGGGCTCACAAAGGGGGACCAGGGGAGGCCCAGGGAGAGACATGAGCAGGAGTCCATCGCCCCCTCGCCCTCGGTCCAGTTCGGTCAGGAGGGACCCGTTAGCCTCCCGCCCGGGGAGCATAGAAGCGCACAGTCTCAATTCGTTGGAAGAGGAGTGGGATCCAGTTGTTGAACCCGCACCCGCTGAACCCGAACGAGCAAGAGGAGCAGAAAGACCGGCTCCCGCTACGCTTCCTCAGGCTGAAGAAGAGGCAAGGGTAGATCCCACTGACCCAGCAGAGAACGATGAAGACCTGAGGAACCACAGCCTACGATCTGAAGCCGAACCCAACGAACCCCCTCAGCAAGTGTTGAAGTCCGGGTTATACAAGGGACGGAAAGGCGCAGTGCAGATCCTTGACATCTACCGTGCATCAGAACGACTAGCCCGAGACGTGCAATGGGGGTACGTGGAGACAAGAGACGGAAGGAAAGCGTACGTGCCCGAAGCAGGACAAACGAACTACACCATCCCGCTGGTATGGCAGCACAGGCTGGATCAGGAAACGGTGGTGGAGGTACGCATGACTTGGGGCGAGATGGCCAACTTCCTTATGACACCATCGTACCATACCCTCGTGAGCTACCGAGACCTGACCAAGAACTTCCGTGAAGGCTTTGTAGCTGTGCTATACGACACAATGCTGCGACGGCTGAAACAGACGGCCTACAACCAATCCAAGAGGGATCTAACCATCTGCGACATCGTAGACGATCATGACGACAGGGCAACGGTTATGACTATGCCCCGTCATGTTCCGGTTCCTCCTGTGTCCGAAGCCGCCGTCCCCCAGCGACGTGATGATGGGTTAGCAAAGGGAGGCTACGAAGGCCTGATAACCCTGAAGAACCTAATAAGGCCCATAAAACAAGGGGAATCGGTCGAAGCTTACCTACGGGACACCTGGAAGGTCGTCAAGTGCTGTGGCGTCAGCGAAGAGGCCAAGAAGACCTGGCTACAGTTTGTCACTACGGAAGAAGTAGGACGAGAGGAGACGGAGGTCTATGAACGATGGGTGATCAACGAAGAAGACGATGAAGATTCCTTTATCGAAGCGGCCCGAGAGAAGCTGAGGCAAGGTCAGGCCTTGGCGCCTGTCTGGCATCGCATGAAGTCCGTGGTGGGCCCTACCAGATACATAGGAGCCCTACGGAAGGTGGTGAAAGGAGCAGAAAGCGAGCAGCTCTTTGTAACCCTGGAGGCCGATGCAAGGTTGGATCTCATTGATGCGACAGTAAGAAAGTGGGACCTGCTCAGGAAGCACTACGCTGAAAAGCGCAAAGCAAAGCAAGGGCCTAACGAACGCCGCTCAGACCCAAGGGTAAGTCAACCACAGAAGCCTTCTGAGCCTAGCCAGCAAAGGCCGAGCAGCGGTCCTACGCCGTTGCCAAGGCAACAAAGACCTCCTCTGAAAAAGAACCCTGGAGGTTTCATACCAGCTGAAGAGTATAACAAGATGACACCAGACCAGTCATCAACTTCAAGGCACTGTACCAGAGAACGGTGGCTAACCGAGCCAGCTTAATCAATCCCCAAGCATCCATAAAAACGTTGAGGGTAAAGAAATACAAGTCATGCATAGACTTGGCGAATGGCTTCTTCTCACTGCGAATAGCCAAGACATCGCAAGGAAAGACGGCATTCACGCATAGAGGGAAGGCATACGTGTGGCAACGGTTACCGCAAGGGTACAAGAACTCGCCTAATGTGTTCCAGTCAGCGGTACTACAGGTGTTGGAGGGACTACCAGCCGCTGTGTACATCAACGATGTGTTCTTGGCAAGCGACACCGAGGAAAAACACCTAGACTTGTTGCAAGCAGTCATCAACAGGACCACGACGGCGGGTCTTAAGCTCAACATCAAGAAGTGTCAGCTCGCCAAATATCAAGTCGACTATCTGGGCTTCCAGGTAGCCGCTGATTTGGGACTCTCCGACGGGTACAGGCAGAAGATCGAAAACATCATGCCTCCCACCACGGAGAACGAGCTGCAAAAGATCTTGGGGCTGTGTAATTACGTCCAAGATCACGTGCCACACTACCAGAAGCATGCCCGACCATTGTATGCCCGACTCAAGAAACCGAGCGAAGGGCAGGTAACCAAAGCATGGCCGTGGTCAGCCGAGGACCAGGACCACCTGGAGACACTGAAACAGGCCATCAAGGACGCAGTAAGGCTGGAGCCCAGAAGCCTAACCGCCCGCCTGGTTGCAGATGTAACCTGCGAAGAAGACAACGCAGTGGTGGCTGTCAAGAACGAAGGCGGAGGCCTGGTGACACTGTGGAGCTACACCTTATTGTCAGTAGAAAAAAAGTACCCACAAGAAGAAAAAGAGCTAGCAGTGTTGGCCAAATACTGGGGTGCTTTGAAGGACCTGGCCCAAGGACAAGGAATCAACAACACAGAGCAATGTGCACCGGTTCCTGAGGAAAAACACCCTTGAAAGCACCAAAGCTACCAACGTGAGATGGGGAAGGTGGGAAGACATCCTACTGGATCCAGACCTCGAGATAGGGCCAGCAACACCCTCCAAGAAACCCAAAGAACCCAGTCAGGAAAAAGAGCATACGTTCGCCTGGCTCCTCTACACAGACGGGTCTAAGAAAGGGGACGACCGACATGCCAACTGGGGTTTTATCCTCCACCAAGATGGTGAAGAACGAGTACGCCGACAAGGGAAGACCGTTGGCAGTGCTCAAGCTGGAGAAGTCACAGCGGTCCTAGAAGGACACGTGAAACAGATACGGATAGTAACCGACAGTTACTACTGTGCTCAGGCTCTCAAAGAAGATCTGGCCATATGGGAAGAGAATGGCTACGAAGGAGCGAAAGGAAAGCCGGTAGATATATAGGGAGGATGAGAAACCTGGTAAGACATCACCCGGCCAAGGTGATGGACACCTACATCTGCTCCTGCTGCAGAGGAGCACAGCTCCTGCGGCTGCAGATCCAGGAGCAGTGGGATGTAGGGTTCCCTGGCACTGACACCATCGAGCAGGACTGTACGTGTACCTGGAACGGAAGAACCCTATGGTACTGCCCGCCATGCCTCACAGGGCTAGGGAATGGACAGTTGATCGATGCTGGGAGTTCTGGTGGATGGAGAGTGACACGAGCTGTGAGCCCGTTGGCTCACTTGCGACCCTTCCGAGGCGGATGGGAGGTGGAAGCTGCCATGACGCCGGAAGGACAAGACAAGACGTACCAACAGTGGAAGGCCTTTGGAGGTATGCTACAAGCCATGTGGCCACTCCACGTGTGGCCAGTTCTCATGCAACCTGTGGTTGAGGGCTCCAAACGAGCACCTCAGGTTATGAGGGTGTATCGACCGCCCGACTGGAAATGGGCACAGACAAAGCCCACGTATGTAGGAGTCGGCCAGTGGGAGCTACTGACCTGGGCCACACTCGTGTTGGAAGTCATCAACCGACCAGACATCCCGTTAAGGGAAGCGGACCACCAAAAGTCCAAGAACATGCAGAACTGTAACCTGTTCGGATACACCACAGCGCTGGACGGGTGGAGAAGGACGATGTTGCATCTGTACAAGGAAGGGTCGTACCTGATAACACCCGAAGACCCGGAGGTGAACGGACTGTTACAGGTTCCTGGGTCCAGGGCTACATGGAGCTTGGCTCCAAGCCACCGAGAGCACATCACCGGAGTCAAAGTACGGGTAAACATGGCCATAGAGCCATACAAGGGACTCTTTGGGGTGGGGCTTGAAGTGGAGGTGAGAACCACGTTAGAAAGTCTACGTGTGAAACCACCGCAAGACCAATCCAGCTCAGAGGAGGAGTTAATGATAGACGAATCAGCACAAGAAGGAAACAACCTCCAGGGGGAAGGACACGCCCCCATGAAGGAAGGAAGTCCTTCAGTGGCGGACAAAAGTGCTCAGACAGTGAGGTTTGCAATCAAAGACGAAGAGGTCGTGGAGGAAGAAGAAGCAGAAGCTGCAGTAAAACCAGAGTACCGAAGAGTTGCCAGGAAGCAACAGAAGCCCAAGAAGCTAGGAGATAAATGTTGGCCGTGGGGCAAGAGGCCATCGACCGGTAAACAACAATGATGCTCATGTATCACATCGCGTGGCTGTCCCAAAAGAACAAGACAAAGGACAACCGGATTGAACCAGGACCTACCACGAACGCTCCCAAGAAAGACTATCACATCAACTGCATGACCCGTACATCCGACAACTATTGGACCAAATACCGCATGTGGCGGAGGAGAGGAGCCTTGGATGAACCAGACAGACTGAAAGAAATCGAAGTGCATACGTGGAATTGGCTACCAAGACCCACCCACGGGGAAGGACGGTTGGAGTGCCGCTATCAACCATGGCCTCCACAATACTACCGCCAGAAAAACGATCGCGATTTTCCAGCCAGGGCTCCATGGATCCTCAACGCCAGCCAGATCACCTTCAACGGGATACCCATAGACCTAAGATGGGGACCCAATTACTCCGACCCCCTACAAGATGAATACGTAGACATCCGTTTGGCGGGGATGCTACTATGGACAACCAGTAGGAACATGTATCAACATCTTCAAGCCAAGACACGAAACAGGAAGTCCTGGGTTATAGAAAACACAACATTAGACTTACCCACCTTCAGTACGAGATATGACGCATGTTATGGGGAAACGCCTATAGAAATGGGAGGGGCCAGTTGTCTGGAGTGCCACCCCTTTGGCAGAATGGGGTGGTGCAAAAAGACTGGATTTGGACCAACAAAAGACCAGCCCCTCTATGAAGAATTCGTGCAAGTCACGCCCAGCACCAAAGACCCCAAAATAGACAGCTATGTAGTCGCAAGTGAGGGACGCGTGACCTGGACAAAAGAAGGACCAGCCCTCCCTGTAAAGGAGTGGCTGGTGACATCATGGAAATGGGTGTGGCGTGGGTTGGACCATAAGCTGGAGGGAGAGAAAGCGGCATATTACGAGCCACTGAGGAAGGAAAGCGTCACTACGTTCTCAAGGCCATCAAGGAAGCATCCAAGGAGAAGAAGGAGGCAACGATGCCTGCCAGCGGTGGACTCAACCATGTCCGCTTAAGCCAACTCCTCCAAGCTGTCCAAGCCACCAGTCATTACCCCCTGCAGGAACCAGATCCTGGACGGCATTACGAATTAGGACCTATTTACGAAGAACCAACCCCCGAAGTCATCTATGAAAACCTCTGCAGCAGCAACATTCCTCCCGAAACCGTATATGAGCACCCTCGTCCAAGACGAAGATTCTCGCCATGCAACCTCCTGATACTCGGCTGGATCATAGCCTTAGTTGTGTTGGGCATAGTGGTGGCTACACTCTCAAGAGGTAGTGTAGTCCTACAACCAACACCGCCCCCGTCTGTAGAGATGCCGGCGTTGGACCTGATCAGGGTCCGTCACAGAACCACCAAACGGTTCACCCAGAAGTGCTGGGACACTCAAGAATACCACTTCAACATCACGTGGAACCCCGAGACAACCGACGGCATTCGGTATGGGATCGGAGCTTTACTGAAAGACGAACAGACAGAAGTAGCACGGAGAAACACAGCTCCTGACCAACACTGACCTTCAGGACCACATCACCCAAGAAGGCCTTAGCGGCAAGGACTGGACAGTAACCCCTGCATGTGAACAACCCTTAACAGACCACCTACAAGTGGAAGTGCACGTCTGGATAAACAAAACCACCAAGACCGTTTCCTGTAATTGGCTAGAGAAAGAAGGAGAAAGCCCTACCTGGCATTGCACATACGTCTGTGTGCCCGTACAAGGACAGAAAAACCAGGGCAGGTGGAAGAAGGGAGTAATCCTCGATGCACCGTACCAGGACGACGGGATCGTCTGTGAGAGCCTGAGACCCAAGTGGGAGCCCTGCTGGAGCTGTTTGAATCTGACGTGCAACAACGGCACAGGAAACAACACAGACACCCCAGCAACAGGTCCTCAACCGCAGCTAAAGGTCCCTAAAGGGGGGTCCTGCCCAAAAGCAGCCGAGGCAACCACCACCCCTAGTCCAGAGCTGATATGGACATCGGCAAGGTACGTGACGCACCCGGGGAAAAGAACCAAAAGATTCATCAAGGTGGCCCCTTCCGACTGGCCCGTACCTGAACGCCAAGCCAGGAGAGAGGTGAACACCCCGATAGGATCAACCATGGGCTGGCCTAAAACAGTGGACGTCACCAAGTCGGCCGTATGGGAACCCAAGATCGAAGGGATGCTCAAACTACTGCAAAGGAACATGATACCCAGTTCAAACGCGTACCAGTATTTGCAGAAGCTGAAGCTCAGACACCCATTAGTGATAGCCTGCCTGGCGTCTATGCTCCATCTGGACAGATGTTACTGGACGATGGGTAAGGTATGTGCCGAGAACTTCCTAGTGCTCACCCAGGAAGCAGTCACCTCTCAGCCGGGAGGAGTGCAAATCGACGCCTGGCTGAACGACTCGCTCCCTTGGGTATGGCGGAAGGATCTGAAGCACTACGTGGGGGCCTGGAGCAGTCAGAACTTCGACATGACAGGGATATATGGCCCGATCAACAGTAACTTC
Source organism: Doryrhamphus excisus (assembly GCF_030265055.1). Lineage (NCBI taxonomy): Eukaryota > Metazoa > Chordata > Actinopteri > Syngnathiformes > Syngnathidae > Doryrhamphus > Doryrhamphus excisus. Next base: position 6,616,800 of record NC_080486.1, read on the forward strand.
CTGGTGCAGCGCCTACCTACTCCTGATGACCTGAAAGGGGTGGGCAAGGACGACTTCAACAAGATCGACCACTGTGTGGTCAAGAAAGCCTATGAAAGCCTGAACGGGACTGTATGGTGGAACAACGGAGCATCACCTCGTTGCACACTGAATGAAGTCCAAGAAGGGATAATCCCCCAGTGGATCTATGACTGTGGGGACTTAGTGAAGAACGGGACTATGAAAGGTATCCTACAAGCATGGAAAGAAAACTTCCACCGGGATGAGACACATACGTGGTGGGGATTAAATCCTAAGGAGGTCCAGGTGTGGGTTCTACCATGCCTAACTGCTTCTGACAACTACTGGGTGAGATACCAGTACGTAGCCACTGTTTACTCCAGGGAGCGCACGCTCTATCAGGGACAGAACCCTCCAATAGCAGTACAGCCTCAACCCTGGAAGATGCAGTGCAACACGGAAGAGACCATCTGTGAAGTAACCTTGGCCCGAGGCGATTGCAGGGCAATCCAGGCCTGGAAATGGTACGGTGGCATTCACTACCGCAATGATTCGGTCGACACCTACCAGCTAGGGGCAAGATGGGAGAAACATCATGGAGGTTGGAAACGAGCCTTTCAACCACAGGCACAGGCACACTGCCTGGCTAAGATGACAGGGCCAGGGATTGCGAACAGATCAAGAGGATGGCTGGAGGTGGTGCCTGAAGTGGGCAACGCAGCTTTTCTCCTAGCCGAAGGACATGCTTTCCGACAGAACCTCTGCAAAGGCCAAGAGATCTCCGGCTTCGAGTGGTTAGGACCCAACCGTCTGTACAACAAAGGGACTTGCTACTCCCCCAGTGAGCACTGGCTACACTGCGGCAGTGGTGCTCTAAAGCACGAGTGCACCTGGATCGAAGTGACGGGGAAAGTATTCGCCAAGACAGCAGGGGCAGTGGTCGAAAGAGTAGTCGGACTGGCAGATGGTGTGGCCTCCACAGTGGGAGGATGGATCGGCAGCCTGCTGGCCAAGTTGTGGCCATGGCTGCTGCTGGCAGCGGGAATCATCTTTGCCGCTCTCATGCTACCACTACTGATCAGAGGAGGAATCAGAGTCCTGAAGGAGAAGGAGAGAACAGGCTGGGACACCCTTCACGCCCGCAGCCAACACAAGACTGCGCCACCAAAAGAAGATGTGACCCATAGCTCCGGCCTCAGTTGGAAGGTGGGGCTAACGGTAACCAATCAGCAGCTGGCTGAGCAGAAGAGGAAGCTGACTCACCGGACATCCGAGGGAGGAGTCGAGGGAGGAGCCAAGCTGTCCATAAAAGACGCAGCTGGGAGCACCCCAGCACAGTCCGATCCTCGAGATCACTAGAGCAAGTACCGGGTAAGAGAAGGTAAGCAAGCTTAACCATGGACTCTGGCAACAGCAGCAGCAGCAGCATTAGACCCCAAAACGAGACAACAATCCTCCCAGGACCTGCGGTACCTGGGGCCATACCAAATGTAAGTGAGACAGAATTTTGGATCCTATTTTCATGTTGGGCTATGTACGGTTGTATGGGGATATGGAATGGGTTTCAACCCCTTAGGATTATAGTTGCTATCCTGATGATAGGCAAGGTAGTGGCGCTACGGCTTTTGTACAGAGTACGGTGCCTGGGTTTAGGCCTCTTTGTGGTATACCTGATGAGCCGCATCCCTATCGATGTTACCACCTGGATGGGGAAAGGAAAAGTAGCCCTACTCCTAATCTGGGTTGGAATGGACATAGCCTCCGCATTTATGATCCCTATACTCTACGCTACGTTAGCGCTGGAAGGCCTGATAATATTCCTTCTCCTAGTTCGCATAACAAGCCTCGTAGCTGGCCTTACCCTCAAAGGGAAGCGAGAATGGTGGCTAAGAACAGGGGCCCTGGTGGGCTGGGGGATAGGATGGGGCATATTGGCCGCTCTAGTTTGGGTAGACTTAGTCAGTCAGCTCTGTTTAGTTGCCTGGTTCATAGAGCACGACGGCGACTCCCGCCCTACAACCAGAGCACCCGAGGGCGTCTCTACCAGGAGGGGGCCTTGCACTCCTGAGCCTGAGCCGGAGGACGACGACAGGGGACCCTCCGCCGAGGAGCTGGAGCTCCCCCCTCTTTCTCCACTCCCTTCTCCATTGCATCCTGCTGTGGAGCTGGTGGTGGATAATGTCCTCCGTTCCGTGTCCGTGGCCAGGGCCCTACTCGATGCCCTCGATAGGGCAGCAGCACGGATGCAGGAGGGAGGTCCTCTCCCAGCGGGCCAAGAGGAGGAGCCACGTCCGGTCCAGGTCGTCAACCCCCTCCGCCCTGGGGGTCTCGGGGACCAGGGCCTCTGAGGACCAACTTCATGCATCCGCTGGACTGTTCTATGTGGACTTTCGTACAACTTCCCGGTCACACTGTAATAATCCGACATAGTTAAGGGTAACAAAGCGGATTCCTGGAGGGGGTGTCGAGTGACCTGGAAAGACACCTCCTTCCAAGGGCCGGTAGGAGGAGGTATAATCCATAATTTGTACACCAGAGGTAGACAAAACCAAGATGTATGATTTATAGTTAGTTGTAATGATCAGGAAACAGGAAACAGTCCAACATGCTCATCTATCGCTTTTAGACAAGTAACTACATAACACACAAGTTAGTCGATACCTCGTGTCAGACATGTGCATTTATAGGGAACAACACACACACATACTTGCTTTACACCACCACAGGAACCCTTGCACAACTATCGCTTCGCTAGGCACTTTATTAATGTGTTGAATCAGATGCAGTAACGTGATGATTTATGAACAAATGTCCTATGGTCAAAGTTGTAACAACATGATATCTCATGGCTGTATGAAAGAAAAAGTAGGAATGTTATGAAACAATGTCATTAAACTGCCGTTATGAGCTCCAGTATCACAAAGCAGGGCAACGATCATCTAACTAGGCCAAAGGTCACAGGGGAAAATTCCCTTCCAGAGAAAAGGACCACCTTTTGGGCGGAGAAAGGCGGGAACTGGGAAAGTACCGGACTGAAAGTCACCTCCCTCTGGGAGGACCCATGGAGAAAGGGTGGAACAAGGGCAGGGCCTAATCAGAGCATAAAGAGAGTGACTTCTCAGTGCTCTTGGCTGGTTCCAGGCTGCCTAGCGAGAGGCAGCACTACAAGAAGCTCCCCGGCTCACCAAGAAGACTCAGGGG